>NC_057794.1:222924257-223014584 GCF_018294505.1 Triticum aestivum | reverse complement strand
GATGAGCCCCTCTCCCCGCTGCGGCTGGTTCTTCCTTAACTCCGGCGAGACCCCCCACCCCCTAAAAATCGACTGACCCAAAAGTCGATTCAAGCGACTGAAGTTTAGCTAAATCGGAGCAGAGCAGCATCACGAGCGAGGGGGAGCAGCAGCAGCACGAGCGAGGGGGAGAGCAAGAGCAACGCGAGCGAGCGACCGAGAGCCAGAGCAGCAGCAACAGCGCGAGCGAGCGAGAGCCGGAGCAGCAGCAGCAGCGCGAGCCAGAGATGGAGCAGCAACAGCTAGGCGAGCGAGGGTCGGAGCAGCAGCAGTAGCACATCCGGCTGGTATGGACACCGCCGCCGAAGGGGCCTCGCACTGGGGGAGAGCCACCGTGGAGATGTCGCCTGCGGCGCCGGCTTTGAGGTAGCCGCTCCATGGGGGTGCGGGATGGAGGACCATCGGTGCTGGGAGGTCGAGTTAAGGAAAAGGTGTGATGCGATGAGTGTACAACCTCTTTGGTGGCACTGAGTAGGCCTCGGCTTCGTCTGAGGAGTCGGTGAGGATGTCGCGGTTCCGGTGGAGCAGGTTAAGGCGGCATTGTGGGGATGGAGTAGTCGCGATAGACGAGGCGATTATCGGAGCAACTCCTTGGAGGTGGAGGATGGGGCGGCTGAACCGGCGGGACGACAGGATGGACGAAGGATCCTCATCCGGGGAGGCGGATGAGGGACGTCGAGCTGTTGCGGTGGAGGACGTCGTCGGGGAAGAGGCTCCAGCTGGGCAGCGGTGAGGTGGTGGACGTAGGAGGGTGGGGTTTCGTGGCTGGAGCGGAGAGGTTATGGCGGCCTGGGATTTCAAATGGCGAAAAGGAGGCGATGGGAGTGGGGAGCCATGACTTAGGGACGCGCTTGTCCAAAATGTAGGGTGTGTTACAAAAGTACCCCCACCGATTTGAACTAGCTGCCCTTTTGGCTCAGGGTTAGAAGGGGGATTTCGCGTGTCGGTATTTGGCAGTTGGAGGGATTTTTCGCGCGCGTTGTAATTTCGGGATAGCAAGGCACGGGTTGTAAAGGCGCCAGTTTTGGGAGCACGATATCTGAATTTTTGGGATATAACAAGGTGCGGGTTAAATTTTAGGGACAAGCCTAATGTGTAATATACGTACTAAATCAGTTCACACTTCCCTCAACGAAAAAAATGAAAAAAAACTATTCACACCACATAAAGAGAGAGTCTTGTCCCGTTTTACTATACAAATGCTATTCAAAGCTACTCATACCAACATGTTATGTCCAATTAAATTTTTTTGTTGGCTGTATAATGCATGTAACCTACTCATACCAACATTTTAGTGCATTCCAAATGTCTATACTACCACTGCAATTCAAACTAAATTTGAATTCGTTTCTCTATTTCAATAAGAATCTACAATCATGATTGTTGCCAACTTCAACCATCATTCGTGTATTACCTTAACAACACACCACATGATTACTATAGATATAGATATGAACTATGCGTACTATATGAACTCAAATTCAATTTTTTGAATACACTTAATGTTGATTCCAAATAATAGTACATTTGATGCATTAACTATATATTAATAATATAAAACATGTTTCATCAGCGTCGGCTCCAGAAATTTGCAACCGGGTATTCATGTGTGTTCATTTTGCCAAAATCATTGTTGTTTTTCGAAAGCTGTCACTGTTTTGCCAAAATCAACACTGTTTTGTAAAAATCATGGGTATTCACATGAAGACCCAAGAATACCCCTAGCGCCACCCCTATGTTCCATATGTACACCGTGTTTATTACACAAAGTATAGTGCCCCGCCCCCTACATTATGACAAGTATTTAGCCCTGAGCTGCAAAAGCCACACATTAGCCCAAATTATAATCAATGTTCTACATTATGATATCTTATTCAAGTATCCGTGTCCACTTTTTTATAATGAATTATGATCTTTGTTAGTCTTTTACACCTTCACGATCCTCTTCTCTTTGTAGCTAGCTAGCGCTAACTTTCTATCGTGCATGCATAGGCCTGCCCCCCTCTCACCCTCCCTCAGCATCCCCTATATCACGCACATTCATTATTTCTCTTTAGGTCAGTCACCTGCGGTGTGTGTAGGCCCCCCGGCTCCTTCTTTCCGGCACACACCGGTCGATATACCTCTCTAGCCAAGTGTGTCTACCACAAACACATACTTCCCCTCTTCTCTTCTCACTGTCCATGCCCCCCTATGTCCAATACGGTTCCACGCAGGTGCACACTCACGCCCCTCTTTTCATCGATCTCATACTCGGACACTCCTCCCCCTCGACATGGTAGGCCTCTCGCACCACCTCCTAGCTAAACCCCTCTCGCCCCGTCTGTCTCTCCGGACCTTATTTGCTTCTAACACATGCATGCATGTATACATACCGATCTCCCTACATATAGCCAGGTCGACTATAATTCGTTTTCCCCACGCACTGATAGACTTACCTCACTAGTTATGTCTCTCCCTTTGTCGGACACACGATGGTTGATCTTCCTATGTAGTTACGTATGCTTACCACAACCATATCATCTCCCCTCATCATCCTGGCATACCTCCCGACCCGTCTCTCACACGCATGTGCATAGACAGAAAGACATCCCCCGCCCTCTCTTGTTGATATTGCACTCGAACCCTTCGTTTGTCTAGGAGGCCTCTCCCACCATTTGTGAGACGCCACTCCACCACCAACCCTCCGACGCTCTACCTTTGTCTTTCTCCCAACCTTATTCCTCTGCTACGCATATCCATGGATGTCGATTGATCTCCCTCAATACATTGCTAGGTCCCTCTCCTTCCCCACACATATACTAGTCGATCAGTCTCTGCCCCCCCACACCGATAGTCGAACATTGTAGGTAGGTATCCATGCCACAGAGAAAAAATGCACCTCTGCCCTCTCAAATTCCAGTAGGCCATCTGCCCTGTATCTTTGACGTGGGAAAACACAAATTCAATGGCACTCTTTATCAATCCGCAGCCACACACTTCATCCCTGTTTTCGATTCTATCGATATCTCACGTCCATGACTCCGTTTCACACACATTGCATATGTTACATTTTTTGTTTGAGATATCATCGACACATTGCCTCTGTTTTGCACAAACCATCTCTCTCACACCCACCCATGTACGTACCTGCACCTAAAGAAGAGGTGCATGCAGGACACACGTACTCACGTCTCGTTCCCGGCCACACCCGCGCGGGTACACGGTGGAGTTCGTTCCTATATGAAAAGGCAACCCACATGATAATTTGACGTGTGTAGCGGTTGTTTACTCGAAGGAGGTTCAGGTACCATGCCTAGACGGAACAAAGTTTGGCTTGACGCGTTAGTATTAAATAAAGCTATATACTCCTCAATGGCACGTACAGAATATAAAACGATTGCCATGGGGAAAATGGAAAAATCCGCTCCACTATATAGAATAGAGCCTGCCTGCCGGGGTTTGTCTCTTGTCATACCATCTCAGACAAGGCGGCGGTGGCCTCTCTCTCTCTCTCTCACCGTTGGTCAGTGATCCGGCCACATCCCGTCTGCCGGTGGAAAGGGAGGATGTGCATCGTTTCTCTGTTCGACGGCGTTGAGGCAGCACGTCCCGATCTGTGGTACCTGCCATTTTCTCTGACCAAGCTCCGGTGTGGTAGGGCCTTCGCCAATTGCTCGCTACCGCAATATGGGTAGATCCCAGCAACCGGCACCCTCCTAGTAACATCCCGACGACCCTCAGGTACAGCTTCCTCTGGCCTTGCTCCACTGCCCATCTTCCCGTGTTGCTGCATGTGGATCTTCTTTAGTTGTTTGCTTAAAACGTTTCTCGGCCGGCGTACTTTCCATCTTGCAATCTCGTCCTCAAACCATTTTGGTAAACCACCATGCTGCTATCTTTCCCTTATTACATGGAATATGCTTCTTTTTTGTCGTCGTATGTGTCTTCTTTCAACTCGTGTTATTGGGCAGTAATTGGTTCCTTTCAACCTCCTTTTGCAAACAGGGCTATCCATTGTCACTTTGTTGCTATTGCGACCTTTTGGTGAACTGCACAAATCTCTTTTTTCTTAAGAGTGTTTTGTGCAGTTCTGCCAAAATGTCACACGGGTAACATTTTTACATTTCTGTGGGACTGCAGAAAGGGAGATTGGTTTTGCTATCCTCCTCATCCAACTCCGTGCCTAATCTTCTCCAACAAGTAGTTAGTCCTAAAGAGAGATCGCAGAGGTGATCGCCTTCTATTTGTGTGTGTTATGTTTCATCATCTAGTTCCACTATCATTGTAATCACACTGACTGGATATCTTTTCAAACAGGGATGGTCCGCTCGATTTCAGTGGAGCCGCACAAAATGGTCGAATTGTGGTGTCCTCCATACACCTTTTTTTGGCTACAGAGTTGGGTGAAACTAGCTTCCAAGCAATGAACACTGTGGCCAAGAAATGGAGCCATGCCTATGAACAACATCGACCAATTATATATTTTTCTTTATTTGTACACCTTCTCACAACTTTGTCTTCAGTTGTGATGTGAATATTGGCGCTGCTCTGTGAACCATTGAGATGCATTAGCAGCCATGGTAATTTCATTTGTATTTGTTGGAATGTTGTAACGAGATAATCTTGAGGCAAGAGGACACATGAGTCCTAAGTTGAAACCTTTTTTTCCTGCGGGAACCAAAGTTGAAACCTTCATAGCATCACAGTACAATTTCATTAAAATTATGCTACATATAAACAATTCCTGAAGGATTGATAACAAATCCTGAAGGATTGATAGCAATGCCAGAAACAATTCAACTTCATTTCGCTGACATGTGGGACATCCTTCATCCTACTCCACTTGCCATGCAACAATATTGAGTGCACAATTGCAGGGAAAGATTCATCCCAGTCATTGCGGTGCAGTAGTAATGACTAGTGAGCGGTCAAATCACAGAGCCCACCTTCGCCATAGTAAGTTGCTCGGACGAAGCAACCATCATTTATCTGTTCCTTGAATCCGCTGTTACTCCCATATTCCCAGAGTAATAAGTTGGTCGGGCGAAGCAACCATCACTTCACCTTTCCCACAGTAAGTACTAGTACCTCCTTTTTTACTGGAGAAACAACCACACGCGAATATTAGCGGTAGCAGCACAACAACTAAATAAAAAATCGAAACCAACCAATGAACTACTACTAATGGTGAGCGTTTGCTAGTATCATGTACTCCATCTGTCCATGTATATAGGGCTTAATGCATTTTTCGAGACTAACTGTGGCCCTGTTTGGATCCATGGGTGAGAGTTAGTTTGAGCTAGTTTGGGCTCAAATATCCCTAAAGTATCCAAGCATGAGGGTTAAATTGGAGCAAGTTGCACCGAACCCACAAAAAAAACTATCCCACCCAAGAGGTGCTAATTGGAGATAGTTCTCATTGAGCCCACTGGAAAATCACTTTTCTCTCTCCATCAAGTGCATTTATTGTCAATCTAACACTGTCACCCAAACACCTCTTTGGATACAGTTAGTTCAGGGTTAGTCATGAGTTACTCTACCCTCTAGCTAAGTTAGAGTATCCAAACAAGAGCAGTATAGGACATGCAAGTTTCTCAAAGCATGCAGTCAAATTCATACTTGAAAGGATCTTTTGTTGAAAACAGAACGTGAAAGGATCTTCGAATGATATAATTTTTAAATTATATAAAATCTTATCAATAGTCAAAGGTATCCTCGAAGAATACATTAGGCCCTATATAAAATCTTATCAATAGTCAAAACCAAGTGTTCTAAACGAGTTCAGAACGAGAAACTGGACCCACTCACGGCACGGCACACCTGTCTTGTTTGGTCTGTTGGTCAAAGCGCTTCCTCTTCTTGGCATAACAATAGAGTACAGTATTTTTTTACAATGCTCTTGGTATGTCGGTAACATGTGATGAGTTAACCGACCTCAATAGATGACAAAAACACCAGCCCGCTGCACTTTGAGAGAGACGAGGAGCGAGATGCGATACGGGCTATTGGATTACTAGACCTAGGTGTCGCACGGAGGCCAAGAAAAATGGTGATAGCGTGGGTTAGCCATGTAGTATGATGTAACTACATTTGGCTGCAGTGTTTCGTACTCTTCCAGTCCACTGTGGAGATGATTGGTTGATTTTATATCGCTGAATAATATAAAATATTATGAGTGCAGATGCTCCACCACGAGGTTCCTTGCTCCTTCTCGATCGTCAGGAATCTATGATCTTCCACTCTTTTTTATTGACGTGAGCTTTGTTCATCCTTTTCCCAACACGCGGTAACTCGCAGAACGACGAGAAGCTTGTTTACTACGGGGCCGTTTGGTTCTAGGACTAAGAGTGCCACATTTTTCCATACACAATGTTGCCAAACTTTCCTAAGGTTTATGCCTTCTCCCTCGCCAACGCGTGCGCGGTGGTTCGCAGCATGAGGAAAAACTTTTGTTGCGGTGGAAGTGCAGCAGTTCATAGTGGCAGTAACATACTCCTAGGTGGTAACATAGCACGGTCCAAGACAAGTTTGCTTTATGTGGCATGTTTTTAATGACGAGAGATGTGTTTAGAGTAACATAATATGTAGTGTGGGGCACAAGCGAGTAGTCCATTGTAGAAACTAGGGTGGTGCCGGATTAATGCCGCATGTAAATAAGCTTGTAACCGTGGATTTGGGTCTCTTTCCCCTCTCTTCTTTAATAAATGATACGCACGCTCGTGCGTATTCGAGAGAAAAAATATGTCACTGTAACATAGCGCTTTCCAAGAGAGGATGAGTCTACAAGGTAATAAATGAAACCAACTAGTATGACACTAGTACTATGTTACTTTGCATTATGGAGGTCGTAACTTAGACTAATGTCATATGCATGACACTAGTCTAAGTTACTCCGCACTATGACCAGCCTAAGAGCATGGTTAATAGTATAGCCAGCTGATGGCTATAAGAAACTTCCATGTCATGTATAGCCATCTTTTATAGTCACTCATATAGTAGTGTGGGCTACAAGGTTGGCTATAACATCACTTAGTACTTTTTTCAACCTTCTCTCTTTCTCTTTCTTAACATTTATTCTATTTGTCTAGGAATCTGCATATAGCTAGGCTCTTGCATGAGGCTGAGTATCATAGGTAGTATCATGCATGCCAACTAGGCAAATTTGATGATGTGGCATAGAATTAAATGAAGAAAGAGAGGGTTGAGTATCATATCATGATACCGTATCATATTAAATGGTGTGCTACTATGTGTCATGCATGGCAATAAATGAAGTTAGCTATGATACTAACTTATGATACTATGCACTATGGATGTAGTATCATACACTAGTATCATATACATGATACTGGTATATGATACTCGCCATTATACGACCAGCCTGAGAGCCTACTCCCCATAATTTTCATCATCATCATCTGAGTCCTAGAAGATCTCACCCACATCATCATTAGGCATGCAGCCACCTTGATACACAATGTGCATAGAAGGAGTAGAGGCGACTGGGGATGCACCACGTCGTGGGCACTCCATACGTGCTCGTGTGCGTGCAACGTGTGTGCTTTTCCATTGGTGCTAGCTCTAAGGCCAAGGTTGCGGTCATCTTTGTCTCCGACAAGTCGTTGAGCAACGACAGCAAAGAGGCACTGCAAGAGATGCATGGCCGCTGCTGTGTGCGAGCTTCGCCGTAGCACGATGAACCGGGCATCACCGCAGATGGCGCACGCCTCCATGCAGCCGAGTGTGTGCGCACGCATGTGTTACTCACGTGCATTCTGTGGTCGAGTGTGTGTGCATGCATGTGTTGTGTATGTGCGTTGTGTGCTCCATGTTGTGCGCGTATGTGCATGAGTTGGATCAGCATGAGTAAGTTTGTTGGCGTGTGTACGTGCACGGCTGCATGCGTCCTATACATGTGTGGCTTCTTGCGTGGTTATCAATATAAACTAGTATAAAACATCTTCAACTTAGCATCCTGATGTATCGTCTCTAGTGGTTAGTGAAGAGTTCAAGTACTTTTATTTGTTTATAGGTGAGCAGGCGGCAAAAAACAGGGTAAAACGCGCAAGGCTCCTTGCAGACGCTCCACCGCGAGGTTCCTTGCTCCTTCTCGGTCGTCGTGAATCTATGTTCTTCAACTCTTTTTTTATGTGAGCTCTGTTCATCCTTTTGCCAACACGCGAGACATCTAGCATCAAGGTGCGCTTGTCATGCCAGAAAATGGAGATAATCAGATAAGCAGTGCGTAAGTGAGTCGTGCACTTTGATGGCACCTACTACTATGCAATATTTTTTCTCCTCAATGGCACGTGAATAGTGCATGTACTGAACGTCGGAGCATGGGATGTGGGGTAGCCATGACATGGTCATCTCTTTTTTGGAGAGAGCACATACTACCTATGATGTGTACTGTCAACTTGCGGAATGACGAGAATCTTGCTTGCTACGCCTTCTCCCTCGCCAACGCTTGCGCGGTGTCTCGCAGCACGAGGAGAAACTTTTGCTTACAAGCAGTGGACATGCTGCAGTTCATTTGGTGTCAGATTGCTAGAAGTACTACTGTAGTACCATCATTATTGTTCGACTTCCGAAAGAGGCGAAGAGCCAAGCGCAAGGCATAGTGGGAGTAACATAAGTAGGGGTACCTCCTTTTTTTAATTCTAGAAACAACCACACGCGAATATTGGACGGTAGCAGCAGAGCAACTGAATCAAAAAATTGAAACCAACCAATGAACTACTACTACTCGTGAACGTTTGCTAGTATCATGTACTCCATCTGTCCATGTATATAGGGCTTAATGTGTTTTCCGAGACTAACTTTGGACCTATTTGGATCCATGGGTTAGAGTTAGTTTGAGCTAGTAGGGGCTCAAATAGCCCTACAGTATCCAAACATGAGGGTTAAATTGGAGCAAGTTGCCCCAAACCCACCAAAAAAAACTATCCCACCCAAGAGTCGGTAACATGTGATGAGTTAACGCACGGGCATCTTGCTAGTAGGTAGTAACATCACACATGTATAGATAAAGTATATGATGTGGCAAACAATAAATGAAGAAAGAGAGGAAAGTAGTAACATCACACATATCAAGGCAAGATGTGTTTATAGCCTTATAAATGAATTTTTGCATGTTACCAAACATATGTTACCCCCCCCTCAGACTTTCACTATAGAGGTAGTACTAACATAGACTAGTAACATGAGTAACATGAGCATGTTACTAGTCTATGTTACTACCCATTGTGGCTAGTCTGAGGGGGTGTCTCCAATAGTGTTCCTCGGCTCGCACCTCTTGCATCACGGTGGTGGAGCTTGGAGTCATTCATCTGGTACACGTGGCATCTCAGATCTAGACACAGGGTGACATACACCATGAAGGTCCACGGTGATGCGGAGCATCCCAAGGTCATCACCATGGACCTACCTATGTCCCCTATGCCACCACTTGGACCAATGACAAGAGCCCGAGCGAAGGCTATCCAAGATAAGGTGAACTCACTCCTCTCCGAACTACCACTTTCCATGCATGAGAATTGCCTACTACCTCAAGTGGAAACCCTATGTGTGATCAGGTGCTTGGAGGAAGTCCACGAACCAACTACACTCAATGGACAAGACGGTGAGGACGCCAAGTTAATGGGACAAGAAGAAGAACTGCTAGAAGTCCCCAGGCTCTGGACGACCGACGAAACCCGGACGCCCGACAACCTCGAGGCTCCGGACGACCAACCCGCTTCGGACGACCGATGCTTCCACACCCGAGCCAAAAACCACGGATTTCTGACGCCCCATGGACGACCAACGCCCGGACGCCGACCCCGACCGGACATCCGACCGAAGACCACTCGAGCCGAATTTATGGACATCAGACAGGCACCGGACGTCCGAACCCTCGCGAGCCGTAGGACGACCGGTGACTCCCGGACATCCGACGCCTGTGCGCTACCATGTGTTGGGCCGCAGCCCATGTACCCGCCACTTCGCCCCTTTTGCACTAAGACTATATATAGACTTCCTATTCCTCCTAGTTAGGGTTAGCATTGGTTTAGCTCATATTTAGAGATAGAGCATTGCTCATCCACATCGGATCTACTCCATGAGAGAGACCGCGACCCCTATTCGGAGAAGATCCCTTTTGATTCAAGACCACTCTAAGGTAAAATCCCCTTGTGGATTCAAGACCTCCTCACGAAGAAGACCGGCTACCTTTGTGTCGTCCTTAGTTGTCCGTGGATCCTGTGATCTCTTATGTACTCGAGGATCTTGCACATGTGTGACTATTTCTTGTTGGTTTAGTGTTTCTCTTGTCTTTTCTCCATGTTTTCCCTCGTTTCCCTCCTCGTGTTCTTCGTGTTTATCGCGGGATCCGCTCCTTTCGTGAAAGATCGGCCGGATAGGGTTCCTACCCTACATCATCTTGGTATCAAGACCCACGTTGATCATGGTTTCAGAGCCTCCCCGTTGTGTTGCTAGCCTAGTTTTTGTTGATTTTACCCCTAATTCGAAAATTCCCCACAAAAATGTCCCAAATTTTTTTTTGTGATTTGTTGGTGTGTTGAAATTTTGTTGGATTTGATCTGTCGATTTGCTTTGTTTTGAGTGGATCTAGCTTCCCCCCCCCCCCTTGTCTCCACCCTTTCCATCCACGAAATCACCCGAATTCGATGAATTTCGACCTCTCCACCTCGTACACGCGCAGTTCATCTCGTGCCCGAATTTCACCCAGGCACCGGACGTCTGACGATTGGACGATCGGCCCAGTCCAGACGTCCGAGGATCCCTGACGAAACTGAATTTTTTTCAGTTTAGTCACCACCACCGACCCACATTTCATCCTACGCACTCCTACCACCTATACTCCATCACCACTTCCGCATACCACCACCATTGCTTACTCGTTTCGCACTCCTACACGTGTTGCCACTTCGAGCTTTGAGAATTTGAGTTGCGGTTCCATATCCTTTTGTGTTTGGGCTATCTAGGTACGGTTCGACATCAACTTCACCGCCGCTCATCTTCACCACGGACGCGCCATCAACAACGACCACCTTGACTACATCTTGGTATTCGTGCCACCATTTTAACACCATACCATAAGAAAGAACGGTAACCTCGTTTTGGTATTGGACATATCACTCTTGCCATTACATTGATAGCCATCATAGCCTTACTCCTTTGCGTCGCTTACCCTTCGAGACTAGCCTTTGAGTATTGCCGGCAACGAGGCTTGTGCACATTAGTGATCATACTTCCCATAGCATATATACATCATTGTTGCATATCTTGGTATCATCTCTTGTGTAACAAGGTTGTCATCACATACACGATTGCTATCTTGGTTCGTGAAACATTGCATGAGAAAAGAGCTCAAACATCAAAGAGCCAAACAAGCTTTTACGCAAAAGGGAAAGATAAGCAAAGAGCTTTTAAGCAAGAACCATATCATCATACAACATTAAGATTGTCATATTCGATCATCTTGGATCATATCATAGAAACACCTTGCATAGAGCATACTTGGGATAGAAGTCGTTGCATTTTTGCTTAGTAGGTTGTGCACAAGTCTTGGTATCCGCCTATTGTGCAATCGTGATACCATCTCTCTAGTGTTGTGCAACAAGAGCATTTTTGTGGATTCCACATTTTGGCTCATCCTTGGTTGCCCAACCCCACTTATCTCTTTGCGTGTGTGTTTCCGTGTACATTACATTGCTTGGTCTACTTGTTGCATTGCAATCTTGCGAATCTTTTCCAACATTATTGAAGCTCACTTACAATTGCATCAAATTTTGTGCCACCATCCTAAGCAAGCTCCACCATAAGCTTTTACTTGTGTAGGTGTGAGAAACCGACAAGAATTGGTACCAATTGTGCTATTTCCTTGTCCACATTAGAGTGATCATTGATCCACTTTCAACTTCGGTCAAGGTACATTTGGTATTCGTTCTTCTCTTTCTACCACTCACATTTCTCTCTTGGAATGATGGATAGGCCAAGTACTTCTACCAACCCACTCTTCATTGAGCACGACGACGACATGAACTCCTACGTCACCAAGAGCCACCTCTTTGTTGCACAACGTGCTTTGCATCAAGAGCAACAAGCAATGAGTGAACGCATCGACAACCTCGCCGCCGACTTGCGACTCTCCGAACAACATACAAGGGACTACTTCGTCTTTGTTGCTCAACCGCTCGACATGTCGAAGGGACAACCACAAGCTCGACGATCACAAGCAAGAGAACGATGCAAGAATGGACGAGATTCGTGCTTTGTTGCTCAACCGCTCTTCTTCTACTTCGTCTTCATCAAGAAGGACTCGCTCAAGCTGACACTCCGACTTCACCCTCTCCGGCTCAAGTACACCGAGATCGAACACTCTTCGACGTGTCGCGTGCAATGATCCTCAAGCAAGCCTCAATCCTCTATGCGACACAAACTCTCAATAGCACCGACAACATCAAACCCAAGAGGATTTTGCGCTAGCACGAGAACGGCAACGACAATGCCAACATGAAGAGGAAGAGTGTGCGCGTCTACACCAAGATGCACCAGATGCCGAGGCACAACGCCAAGAACAACAACTTCGTGAAGTTCAAGCACTTCTGGCGCAACGTGCCCTTCAAGATTCAAGTCACGCCGTCGCCACACGCAACCGCCATCGGAGTGAACAAGAGGAAGCACTTCATGAAGAAGTTCAAGAGAGGATTTACCAATCATGCATGCATCGTCAAGTTCCTCAAGTTCGTCCTCGAGATCTACAAGCCCCTCCACAATCTCCTCAAGAACCCCAAGGACATCAAGTTCACCAAGAGCATGAAGACATTGGGAATCCTCCATGAAAAGACCAACATGAGGTCAACAACCCTCCTCAACAAGAGCAACACGAGTTTGACAATCATCAACAACATGGACGTCATCATCCCGGACCCCAACACAATGAAGAGCAATGCTACGGAAAGCTCAAGTTCACCATGCCCAAGTTCAACGGAAGCAACGATCCCGAAGAGTACCTTTCATGGGCATTGAAGGTCGACAAAATCTTCCATTTACACAACTATGAAGAAGAGAAGAAAATCGCAATGGCATCCCTTGAATTCCAAGACTATGTCCTCATTTGGTGGGAACAAGTTATCGAGCACCGAGAGGCAAGAGGTGAACCACCCATCACTACTTGGGCGCAAATGAAGGATGTCATGCGAGCATGCTTTGTGCCTACCTACTACAACCGCGACCTCTTCAAGAAATTTCAACTACTCAAGCAAGGAACCAAGAGCGTTGAAGAGTACTACAAGGAGATGGAGATTGCCATCATAAGAGCCAACGTCACGGAAGATGATGAGCAAACTATGGCACGTTTCTTGAATGGACTCAACCATCCTATCAAGAAGATCGGCGACTTCCTACCATACTCAAACCTCATCCAGCTAGTGCATCAAGCTACAAAAGTGAAACGTCAAGTCCAAGATGACCTCAAGTATGCCAAGTCCTCATCGAAGTCCTATGGCTTCTCCAACAATCAAGCTTCAACGACTCCAACATCTTCGACTACCCCAAGTCATCATCCTACTACAAGCAACTTCAAGCTGAGAGCTTCATCATCATCTACCCAAACCGATGAGACTGTCAAGACGAGTTCCTTCCAATGCTTCACATGTGGCGGCCAAGGCCACAAGTCCTGTGAGTGCACCAAAAAGTGGACCATGATCCTCAACGACGACGGCACCTACGACTCGATGAGTGAAGGAGAAATAGACGCTCTTGAGCAAGTCACCATGCACCAACAAGTGAACGATGAAGAGGAACAAGTCTTTTGCGATGAAGATTCAAGTCCCGCTCTTGTTGTCTCCAAGGTCTTGACTCTCCAACATCACCAAGATGAAGACCAAAGATGCCACATATTCCACACCAAGGCCGGCATCAATGGAAGATCCGTCAAGGTCATCATCGATGGAGGGAGTTGCCATAACTTAGCAAGTGAGGAACTATGCTCCAAGCTCCAATTGGCAAAGATGAAGCATCCTCACCCATACAAAGTTCAATGGCTTAGCGACCCCGACACTATCCAAGTTGAGCATCGAGTACAAGTCTCCTTCAAAATCAGCGCCTACGAAGACACTTTGGAGTGTGATGTCGTTCCAATGACTGTTTGCCACCTTCTTCTTGGACGCCCATGGCACTTTGATAGAGGTGTCATCCACAACGGCCGGACGAACCACTACATCTTCAAGATGAAAGGAAAGGAGTATGTACTTCAACCTATGTCTCCAAGCCAAGTCATCACCGACAAGCAAGCCACCCATCATGGAGAAAATAGTGAGAGAGCGAGCCACCAAAAAGAAAGTGAGCGCCACAAGCCCAAAATGAGTGACTCCATGATGAGCGACAAGAAGAACTTAGTTCTATTTGCTATCACACGTGACATGAGAGAAGTGTGTGAGAACCCATCTAGTGTCATGCACTATGCCCTTTCGTGCAACGATGAGGCACCAAAAGCTAACACCTCTCACACTCTACCTTTAGTGTTATCTTCTCTTTTGCAGGAATTTCAAGATGTTTTCCCCGACGAGCTACCTCTGGGTCCACCTCCTCTACGAGGCATTAAGCATCGAATCGACATCACCCCCGGAGCGCCCCTTCCTAACAAGGTTCCCTACCGCGTCAACCCCGAGGAACCTAAGAAGATCCAATGGCAAGTTCAACTACTCATCCACTTTGGACACAACAAGACACTTGCTACGCTCTCGAAGCACTATTTTGTCCCATGATGTTTCACGACGTCAACCGCTTCACCAACCGATGCTCTACATGTCACAAAGCTAAGTCTAAAGCTCAATCCCATGGCCTTTACATGCCTCTACAAATTCCATATCAACCATGGGAAGACATTAGCATGGATTTTGTACTTGGATTTCCTAGGACTAGAAATGGAAAGGATTCGTTATTTGTCGTTATGGACCGTTTCTCTAAGATGGCACATTTCATTCCTTGCAACAAGATAGAAGATGCTTCACATGTTGCTAATCTCTTTTGTAGGTAAATATTGCGTCTACATGGTGTGCCAAAGACGATAGTCTCGGACCGCGACGTCAAGTTCCTTAGCTACTTTTGGAAGACTCTATGCGCCAAGCTAGGAATCAAGCTACTCTTCTCCATGGCGTATCATCCACAAACCGACGGACAAACGGAGGTGACCAACCGCACACTCTACGCTCTACTTCGAGTACTCATCAAGAAGAACATCAAGGAGTGGGAGGAGTGCTTACCTAGCGCCCAGTTCGCCTACAACCGAGCAAGACACTCAAAAACCAGCCAGTGCCCCTTCGAGGTCGTCTACGGATTCAACCCATTGTCACCATTGGATATTCTTCCTCTACCACTCCAAGAGCGCATCAATTTGGACGCAAGTGCACGTGTGGCTCATCTCAAGAAGGTGCATGAAGATACAAGACATACTATCGAGCGCTAAGTACAACGACTTGCGACCAAGCTCAACATCAACAAGCACCCCATGGTCTTCAACATTAGTGATCTCGTGTGGCTACACCTTCGCAAAGACAGCTTTCCTCAAGAACGCAAGTCCAAACTTCAACCACGAGCGGATGGACCCTTCAAGGTGCTTGCACGCTACAACAACAACGCATACAACATCGACATTCCACGCGACAAGTACTCCATGAGCGACATCTTCAACGTCAAAGAACTCTCTCCCTACCATGGTGATGAAGAATTTGATCCGAGGAAGGATCTTACCCAAGGGAGGGGAGATGATGCGGAGCATCCCAAGGTCATCACCATGGACCTACCTACGTCCCCTACGACACCACTTGGACCAATGACAAGAGCCCGAGCGAAGGATATCGAAGATAAGGTGAACTCACTCCTCTCCGAACTACCACTTTCCATGCATGAGAATTGGCTACTACCTCAAGTGGAAACCCTATGTGTGATCAGGTGCTTGGAGGAAGGCCACGGACCAACTACACTCAACGGACAAGACGGTTAGGACACCAAGTTCATGGGACAAGAAGAAGAACTGCTAGAAGTCCCCAGTCTCTGGACGACCGACGAACCCCGGACGTCCGACAACCTCCAGGCTCCGGACCATCGGCCCCCTTCGGACGATCGATGCTTCCACACCCGAGCCAAAAACCACGGATTTCCTATGCCCCACAGACGTCCGACCCCTACCGGACATCCGACCGAAGACCACCCAAGCCGAATTTACGGACGTCCGGACCCTCGCGAGCCGTCGGACGACCGGTGACTCCCGGACGTCCGACGCCTGTGCGCTGCCATGTGTTGGGCCGCAGCCCATGTACCCCCCACTTTGCCCCTTTTGCACTAGGACTATATATAGACTTCATATTCCTCCTAGCTAGGGTTAGCATTGGTTTAGCTCATATTTAGAGATAGAGCATTGCTCATCCACATCGGATCTACTCCATGAGAGAGACCGCGGCCCCTCTTCGAAGAAGACCCTTTGGATTCAAGACCCCTCTTAGGGAAGATCCCCTTGTGGATTCAAGACCTCCTCACGGAGAATACCGGCTACCTTTGTATCGTCCTTAGTTGTCCGTGGATCGTGTGATCTCTTATGTACTCGAGGATCTAGCACATGTGTGACTATTTATTGTTGGTTTAGTGTTTCTCTTGTGTTTTCCCCGTATTTTCCCTCGTTTCCCTCCTCGTGTTCTTCGTGTTCATCGTGGGATCCACTCCTTTCGTGAAAGATCGGCCGATTAGGGTTCCTACCCTACATCACACGGTCAAGGGGGGCAGGGCGGACGCGACCTCTCACTGCGTCAGCCATTTGATGCGGCGCACCGGCCCAGGGCGCGGCCCGCTGCACTGCCAGCTATACCCGCCTCCTCGCCGCATTCAAAAACATACATTTAAAACCGCGTGGAATGCGAGAAACCAACTCTGGCCACACACGTCTGTTCAGGAGCAGGACGCCGGCCAAGCTCCTTGCTACCTCTTGAGCATGCGTTGGTTTTCCCTTGAAGAGGAAAGGGTGATGCAGCAAAGTAGCGTAAGTATTTCCCTTAGTTTTTGAGAACCAAGGTATCAATCCAGTAGGAGAATACACGCAAGTCCCTCCTACCTGCACAAACAAACAAGAACCTTGCAACCAACGCGATAAAGGGGTTGTCAATCCCTTCATGGTCACTTACGAAAGTGAGATCTGATAGAGATAATAAGATAAATATTTTTGGTATTTTTGTTGTATAGATTGGAAAGATTGCAAAATAAACGGCGACAGAAATAGCTTGTTGACGGGAGAATAATATAATGGAGAAAAGACCTGGGGGGCATATGTTTCACTAGTGGCTTCTCTCAAGATAGAAAATTCTACGGTGGGAGAACAAATTACTGTCGAGAAATTGATAGAAAAGCGCATAGTTATGAGAATATCTAGGCATGATCATGTATATAGGCATCACGTCCGCGACAAGTAGACGAAACGATTCTGCATCTACTACTATTACTCCACACATCGACCGCTATCCAGCATTCATCTAGAGTATTAAGTTTATAAGAACAGAGCAACACATTAGGCAAGATGACATGATGTAGAGGGATAAACTCAAGCAATATGATATAAACCCCATCTTTTTATCCTCGATGGAAACAATACAATATGTGCCTTGCTGCCTCTGCTGTCACTGGGAAAGGACACCGCAAGATTGAACCCAAAGCTAAGCACTTCTCCCATTGCAAGAAAGATCAATCTAGTAGGCCAAACCAAACTGATAACTCGAAGAAATTTGGAAAGATATTAAATATTGCATAAAAGATTTCAGAGAAGAATCAAATATTAATATAGATAATCTTGATCATAAACCCACGATTCATTGGATCTCGACAAACACACCGCAAAAAGAATTACATTGAATAGATCTCCAAGAGAATCGAGGAGAACTTTGTATTGAGATCCAAAGAGAGAGAAGGAACCATCTAGCTAATAACTATGGACCCGAAGGTCTGTGGTAAACTACTCAAACATCTTCGGAGAGGCTATGGTGTTGACGTAGAAGCTCTCCGTGATCGATTCCCCCTTTGGCGGAGCGCCGGAAAGGCCCCAAGATGGGATCTCACGGGTACAGAAGCTTGCGGCGGTGGAAATAGGGTTTTGTGGTGCTCATGCATGCTTTCGGGGTATATGGGTATATATAGGAGGAAGAAGTACGTCGGTGCAGCTGCGAGGGGCCCATGAGGGTGGGGGGCGCGCCCTCCTGCCTCGTGGCTCCTTGCTTCTTTCTTGACGTCTACTCCAAGTCTCCTGGATCACATATGTTCCAAAACTAACTCTCCCGAAGGTTTCATTCCATTTGGATTCCGTTTGATATTCCTTTTCTGCGAAACGCTGAAATAGGCACCAAAAAACAGCAATTTGCATTGGGCCTTTGGTTAGTAGGTTAGTCCCAAAAATAATATAAAAAGGTATATTAAAGCTCATTAAACATCCAAAACAGATAATATAATAGCATGGAACAATAAAAAATTATAGATACGTTGGAGACGTATCAAGCATCCCCAAGCTTAATTCATGCTCGTCCTCAAGTAGGTAAATGATAAAAACAGAATTTTAGATGTGGAATGCTACCTAGCATAATTCTCAATGTATTTTTCTTTGTTGTGGCATGAATGTTTAGATCCGAAAGATTCAAGACAAAAGTTTAATATTGACATAAAAATAATAATACTTCAAGCATACTAACAAAGCAATCATGTCTTCTCAAAATAACATGGCCAAAGAAAGTTATCCCTACAAAATCATATAGTCTGTCTATGCTCTATCTTCATCACACAAAGTATTTAATCATGCACAACCCCGATGACAAGACAAGCAATTGTTTCATACTTTTGATGTTCTCAAACTTTTTCAATCTTCATGCAATATATGAGCGTGAGCCATGGACATAGCACTATAGGTGGAATATAATGGTGGTTGTGGAGAAGACAAAAAGGAGAAGATAGTCTCACATTACTAGGCACATCAACGGGCTATGGAGATGCCCATCAATAGATATCAATGTGAGTGGGTAGGGATTGCCATGCTATGGATGCACTAGAGCTATAAGTGTATGAAAGCTCAACAAAAGAAAGTAAGTCGGTGTGCATCCAACTTGCTTGCTTACGAAGACCTAGGGCATTTTGAGGAAGCCCATCATTGTAATATACAAGCCAAGTTATGTAATGTAAAATTCCCACTAGTATATGAAAGCGACAACATAGGAGACTCTCTATCATGAAGATCATGGTGCTACTTTGAAGCACAAGTGTGGTAAAAGGATAGTAACATTGTCCCTTCTCTCTTTTTCTCTCATTTTTTATTTGGGCCTTTTCTCTTTTTTTATGGCCTCTTTTTTCCATTTTTTTCTTTTCGTCTGGAGTCTCATCCTGACTTGTGGGGGAATCGTAGTCTCCATCATCCTTTCCTCACATGGGACAATGCTCTAATAATGATGATCATCACACTTTTATTTACTTACAACTCAAAAATTACAACTAGATACTAGAACAAAATATGACTCTATGTGAATGCTTCCGGCGGTGTACGGGATGTGCAATGAATCAAGAGTGACATGTATGAAAGAATTATAAAGGTGGCTTTGCCACAAATACAATGTCAACTACATGATCATGCAAAGCAATATGACAATGACGAAACGTGTCATAACAAACGGAACGATGGTAAGTTGCATGGCAATATATCTCGGAATGGCTATGGAAATGACATAATAGGTAGGTATGGTGGCTGTTTTGAGGAAGGTATATGGTGGGTGTATGGTACCGGTGAAAGTTGCGCGACACTAGAGAGGCTAGCAATGGTGGAAGGGTGAGAGTGCGTATAATCCATGGACTCAACATTAGTCATAAAGAACTCACATACTTATTGAGAAAATCTATTAGTTATCGAAACAAAGTACTACGCTCATGCTCCTTGGGGGATAGATTGGTAGGAAAAGACCATCGCTCATCCCCAACCTTCACTCATAAGGAAGACAATCAATAAATAAATCATGCTCCGACTTCATCACATAACGGTTCACCATACGTGCATGCTACGGGAATCACAAACTTTAGAAAAAGTATTTCTCAAATTCACAACTACTCAACTAGTATGACTCTAATATCACCATCTTTATATCTCAAAACAATCATCAAGTATCAAACTTCTCATAGTATTCAATGCACTTTTTATGAATGTTTTTATTATACCCATCTTGGATGCCTATCATATTAGTACTAATTTTATAGCCAAAGAAAATTACCATGTTATTCTAAAAGACTCTCAAAATGATATAAGTGAAGCATGAGAGATCAATAATTTCTATAAAATAAAACCACCACCGTGCTCAAAAAATAAGGCACTAGAGCAAAATTTTCTAGCTCAAAAGATATAAGTGAAGCACATAGAGTAATCTAATAAATTCTGATTCATGTGTGTCTCTCCAAAAGGTGTGTACAGCAAGGATGATTGTGGTAAACTAAAAAGCAAAACTCAAATCATACAAGACGCTCCAAGCAAAACACATATCATGTGGTGAATAAAAATATAGCATCAAGTAAAGTTACCGATGGACGAAGACGAAAGAGGGGATGCCTTCCGGGGCATACCCAAGCTTAGACCTTTGGTTGTCCTTGAACTTGACCTTGGCGTGCCTTGGGAATCCCCAAGATTAGGATCTTGCCACTCCTTATTCCCAAATCCGTCAACTCTTTACCCGAAACTTGAAAACTTCACAACACAAAACTCAACAGAAAAAATCTCATGAGCTCCGTTAGTATAAGAAAACAAGCCACCACTTCAAGGTACTGTAATGACATCATTCTTTTATTTATATTGGTGTTAAACCTACTTTATTCCAACTTCTCTATGGTTCATACCCCCCGATACTAGCCATAGATTCATCAAAATAAGCAAACAACACACGAAAAACAGAATCTGTCAAAAACAGAATAGTCTATAGTAATCTGTAGGTTTCGAATACTTCTGTAACCCCAAAAATTCTGAAATAAACTGTTGGACGTGAGTAATTTTTATATTAATCATCTTCAAAAAGAATCAACCTAATCTCACTCTCCGGTAAAAAAGGGCAGCAAATCTCGTGAGTGCTAAAGTTTCTGTTTTTTACAGCAAGATCGCAAAGACTCCCCCAAGTCTTCCCAAAGGTTCTACTTGGCACAAACACTAATTAAAAACATAAACCACATTTAAACAGGAGATAGATGAATTATTTATTACTAAACAGGAATAAAAATCAAGAAACAAAAATAAAATTGTGTTGCCTCCCAACAAGTGACATCGTTCAACGCCCCTAGCTAGGCATAAAAACAAGAATAGATCTAGGTATTGTCATCTTTGGTATGCAATCCATAAGTGGCTCTCATAATAGATTCATAAGGTAATTTAATTTTCTTTCTAGGAAAGTGTTTCCTGCCTTTCCTTAAAGGAAATTGGAATCTAATATTTCCTTCTTTCATATCAAAAATTGCACCAATCGTTCTAAGGAAAGGTCTACCAAGAATAATAGGACATGTAGGATTTCAATCTATATCAAGAACAATGAAATCTACAGGCACATAATTCCTATTTGAAACAATAGGAACATCATTAGTCCTTACCATAGGTTTCTTAATAGTGTAATCCAAAAGATGCAAATTTAAAGAACAATCATCAAATTCACAGAAACCTAACACATCACACAAAGTTTTTGGAATCGTGGAAACACTAGCACCCAAATCACATAAAGAATAGCATTCATGATCTTTAATTTTAATTTTCATAGTATATTCCCACTCATCATAAAGTATTGTAGGGATAGAAACTTCTAATTCAAGCTTTTCTTCATAAGATTGCATTAAAGCATCAACGGTGTGTTTGGTAAAAGCTTAATTTTGACTATAAGCACGAGGAGTAGCACGGATTGCAACAAGGAAATACAATTTGTCAAAGAGCAATTATCATAATTAAATTCCTTGAAATCCAAAATAGTGGGTTCAATGATATGTAAAGTTTTGACCTCTTCAATCCCACTTTTACCAATTTTTGCATCAAGATCTAAAAACTCTGAATGATTGGGACGCCTTTTAGCTAAAGTTGACTCATCTCCAGTCCCATCATTATCAAGATTCATATTGCGAAACAAAGATTTAATAGGAGACACATCAATCACTTTTAGATCTTCATCCTTATTATCATCTAACTCCTTCAGTTTGGCGGTCATCTTATTAACTAAGGTGGCCTGCTTATCCGAAATTTGGGCTATTAATTTTTCAAGAAGAGCTAACTAAGATTTCAAACCATAAAATTCCTTAGACATATCATCGAGCTCTTTATTCATGTAATCCATAAAACCATTTTGCTCTTTAAGCTCATTTCTGAAGAAATTATTATGCTCAAATTGCAAGGACATAAAACTTCTGACGTTGTTTTTTATTTGTTCCAACCTTCTATGGTGAATATCAATAATTTTTGGGAGAGACATCATGACAACCAA
Organism: Triticum aestivum; assembly: GCF_018294505.1. Lineage (NCBI taxonomy): Eukaryota > Viridiplantae > Streptophyta > Magnoliopsida > Poales > Poaceae > Triticum > Triticum aestivum. The sequence goes on along the minus strand of NC_057794.1, from coordinate 222,992,049 downwards.
TCCAGCACACAAGTAAACAAGAGGCAAGCGAAAAGAAGGCAAACAGAAAAAGGGGGAACGGAAAAGAGGGCGAATAAAACGGCAAGGGTGAAGTGGGGGATAGGAAAACGAGAGGTAAATGGCAAATAATTTAATGCGAGGGATAAGACTTTGTGATGGGTACTTGGTATGTCTTGACTTGTGCGTAGATCTCCTCGGCAATGGCGCCAGAAATCCTTCTTGCTACCTCTTGAGCATGAGTTGGTTTTCCCTTGAAGAGGAAAGGGTGATGCACCAAAGTAGCATAAGTATTTCCCTCAGTTTTTGAGAACCAAGGTATCAATCCAGTAGGAGACTACACACAAGTCCCTCGTACATGCACAAACAAACAAGAACCTCGCAACCAAGCGATAAAAGGGGTTGTCAATCCCTTCACGGTCACTTACAACAGTGAGATCAGATAGAGATAATAAGATAAATATTTTATGTATTTTTGTTGTATAGATTGGAAAATAAAGATTGCAAAATAAACGGCGATAGAAATAGCTTGTTGACGGGAGAATAATATAATGGAGAATAGACCCGGGGGCCATAGGTTTCACTAGTGGCTTCTCTCAAGATAGCAAATTCTACGGTGGGTGAACAAATTACTGTCGAGCAATTGATAGAAAAGCGCATAGTTATGAGAATATCTAGGCATGATCATGTATATAGGCATCACGTCCGCGACAATTAGACCAAAATGATTCTGCATCTACTACTATTACTCCACACACCGACCGCTATCCAGCATGCATCTAGAGTATTAAGTTCATCAGAACAGAGTAACGCATTAGGCAATATGACATGATGTAGAGGGATAAACTCAAGCAATATGATATAAACCCCATCTTTTAATCCTCGATGGCAACAATACAATACGTGCCTTGCTGCCCCTGCTATCACTGGAAAAGGACACTACAAGATTGAACCCAAAGCTAAGCACTTCTCCCATTGCAAGAAAGATCAATCTAGTAGGCCAAACAAAACTGATAATTCGAAGAGACTTGCAAAGATATTAAATCATGCATAAAAGATTTTAGAGAATAATCAAATATTGTTGATAGATAATCTTGATCATAAACCAACAATTCATTGGATCTCGACAAACACACCGCAAAAAGAATTACATTGAATAGATCTCCAAGAGAATCGAGGAGAACTTTGTATTGAGATCCAAAGAGAGAGAAGAAGCCATCTAGCTAATAACTATGGACCCGAAGGTCTGTGGTAAACTACTCAAACATCTTCGGAGAGGCTATGGTGTTGGTGTAGAAGCCCTCCGTGATAGATTCCCCCTTCGGCGGAGCGCCGAAAAAGGTCCCAAGATGGGATCTGACGGGTACAAAAGGTTGCGGCGATGGAAATAGGGCTTCATGGTGCTCCTGGATGTTTTCGGGGGTATATGGGTATATATAGGAGGAAGAAGTACGTCGGTGGAGTTGCGAGGGCCTCACGAGGGTGGGGGCACGCCCTCCTGCCTCATCGCCTCCATGCTTCTTTCTTGACGTCCACTCCAACTCTCCTGGATCACGTTTGTTCCAAAAGTAACTCTCCCGAAGGTTTCATTCCGTTTGGATTCCGTTTGATTTTCCTTTTTGCAAAACACTAAAATAGGCAAAAAACAACAATTTGCACTGGGTCTTTGGTTAGTAGGTTAGTCCCAAAAATAATATAAAAAGTTATATTAAAGCACATTAAAGATACAAAACAGATAATATAATAGCATGGAACAATCAAAATTTATCGATACGTTGGAGACGTATCACTCCTCCTTCCGCCATTTTGTCCACTCTTTCGGCGGCATCCGACGAGCAGGAAGAGCAGTTCTCCGACATAAAATCCGTCTGGGTGGCCCGCCGAGCTGGGCAGTTATGAGCGAGGCAGCTCGCTTCTCCATCTACCTTGCCTAGCCCGTCGAAGGCAGTTGCCGCACTAAGCCAGCGCATGCTTCCGCAGCTCGCCTCTCCAATACGGCTCAAGGAGGAGTGTTGACTTTCTCCATGCCGGCTTGTCAGGGAGCATGGCGGCACGGGCATCGTCACTACTCTCGATGCCGCCGCGTCGTACATCGGCTCTAGTGTGTGCGACTGTGCCATCCGCTGTCGACGCGCTCGTAGCCGCGACATGCATGCAGATAAATAAGCCGCCGCGGATGTTGACGAGGTGATGCAGCTACGCGGATGTCGACGAGGTGACGGGCAGCTATTACCTCTTGAGCATGTGTTGGTTCTCCCTTGAAGAGGAAAGGGTGATGCAGCAAAGTAGCGTAAGTATTTCCCTCAGTTTTTGAGAACCAAGGTATCAATCAAGTAGGAGACTACATGCAAATCGCCTAGTACCTGCACAAACAATCAAGAACCTTGCAACCAACGCGATTAAGGGGTTGTCAATCCCTTCATGGCCACTTGCAAAAGTGAGATCTGATAGAGATAATAAGATAAACATTTTTGGTATTTTTGTTGCATAGATTGGAAAGTAAAGATTGCAAAATAAATGGCGAGAGAAATTGGCAAGTTGACGGGAAACTAATATGATGTCAAATAGACCTAGGGGCCATAGGTTTCACTAGTGGCTTCTCTCATGATAGTATATATTAAGGTGGGTGAATAGATTACTGTCGAGCAATTGATAGAAAAGCGCATAGTTATGAGAATATCTAGGCATGATCATGAACGTAGGCATCACGTCCGTGTCAAGTAGTCCGAAACGATTCTGCATCTACTACTATTACTCCACACAATAACCGCTATCCAGCATGCATCTAGAGTATTAAGTTCATAAGAACAGAGTAACGCATTAGGCAAGATGACATGATGTAGAGGGATAAACTCAAGAAATATGATATAAACCCCATCTTTTTATCCTCGATGGCAACAATACAATACGTGCCTTGCTGCCCCTGCTATCACTGGAAAAGTACACCGCAAGATTGAACCCAAAGCTAAGCACTTCTCCCATTGCAAGAAAGATCAATCTAGTAGGCCAAACTAAACCGATAATTCGAAGAGACTTGCAAAGATATCAAATCATGCATATAAGAATTCAGAGAAGAACCAAATATTGTTCATAGATAATCTTGATCATAAACCCACAATCCATCAGATCTCGGCAAACACACCGCAAAAATTATTACATTGAATAGATCACCAAGAACATCGAGGAGAACTTTGTATTGAGAACCAAAGAGAGAGAAAAAGCCATCTAGCTAATAACTATGGACCTGAAGGTCTGCGGTAAACTACTCACACATCTTAAGAGAGGCTATTGTATTGATGTAGAAGCCCTCTGTGATCGCATCCCCCTCCGGCAGATCGCCAGAAAAAGGCACCAAGATGGGATCTCATGGGTACAGAAGGTTGCGGCGGTGGAAAAGTGGTTTCATGGCTCCCTTGGATGTTTTCAGTGTAGAGCTATGAGGGGCCCACGAGGGTGGGGGCGCGCCTACCCCCTGGGCGCGCCCTCCTTCCTCGTGGCCGCCTCATTGCGTCTCTGACTTCCAGTCCAAGTCTCCTGGATAACGTTTGTTCCAAGAAAGATCCTCACGAAGGTTTCATTCCAATCGGATTCCGTTTGATATTCCTTTTCTGCGAAACACTGGAATAGGCAAAAAAAAGCAATTTGCACTGGGCCTTCGGTTAATAGGTTAGTCCCAAAAATAATATAAAAGTGCATATTAAATCCTATTGAACAACCAAAACATATAATATAATAGCATGGAACAATAAAAATTATAGATACGTTGGAGACGTATCAAGCATCCCCGAGCTTAATTCCTGCTCGTCCTCGAGTAGGTAAATGATAAAAAATAGAATTTTTGATGTGGAATGCTACCTAACATAACTTTCAATGTAATTTTCTTTATTGTGGCATGAATGTTCAGATCCAAAAGATTCAATACAAAAGTTTAATATTGACAGAAAAATAATAATACTTCAAGCATACTAACCAAGCAATTATGTCTTCTCAAAATAACATAGCCAAAGAAAGCTCATCCCTACAAAATCATATAGTTTGGCCATGCTTCATTTTCGTCACACAAAATGCTCTCATCATGCACAAACCCGATGACAAGCTAAGCAATTGTTTCATACTTTAGTATTCTCAAACTTTTTCAACTTTCATGCAATACATGAGCGCGAGCCATGGACATAGCACTATGGGTGGAATGGAATATGATGATGGAGGTTGTGTGGATAAGACAAAAATGAGAGAAAGTCTCACACCGACGTGGCTAATCAACAGGCTTTGGAGATGCCCATCAATTGATGTCAACGCAAGGAGTAGGGATTGCCATGCAACGGATGCACTAGAACTATAAATGTATGAAAGCTCAACAAAAGAAACTAAGTGGATGTGCATCCAACTCGCTTGCTCACGAAGACCTATGGCATTTTGAGGAAGCCCATCATTGGAATATACAAGCCAAGTTCTATAATGAAAAAATCCCACTAGTATATGAAAGTGACAAAATAGGAGACTCTCTATTATGAAGATCATGGTGCTACTTTGAAGCACAAGTGTGGAAAAAGGATAGTAACATTGTCCCTTCTCTCTTTTTTTCTCTTTTTTGGTGGGCTTCTTTGGCCTCCTTTTTTTATTTGGGCTTCTTTGCTCTCTTTTATTTTTTCCATCCGGAGTCTCGTCCCAACTTATGGGGGAATCATAGTCTCCATCATCCTTTCCTCACATGGGACAATGCTCTAATAATGAAGATCATCACACTTTTATTTACTTACAACTCAAGGATTACAACTCGATATGGTGGTTGTTTTGAGGAAGATATAAGGAGGCTTATGTGTGATAGAGTGTATCATATCACGGGGTTTGGATGCACCGGCGAAGTTTGCACCAACTCTCGAGGTGAGAAAGGGCAATGCACGGTACCGAAGAGGCTAGCAATGATGGAAGGGTGAGAGTGCGTATAATCCATGGACTCAACATTAGTCATAAAGAACTCACATACTTATTGCAAAAATCTACAAGTCACCAAACCCAAAGCACTACGCGCATGCTCCTAGGGGGATAGATTGGTAGGAAAAGACCATCGCTCGTCCCCGACCACCACTCATAAGGAAAGCAATCAAAGCACACCTCATGCTTCAAATTTGTCACACAACGGTTACCATACGTGCATGCTACGGGACTTACAAACCTCAACACAAGTGTTCCTCAATTTCACAATTACTCAACTAGCATGACTCTAATATTGCCATCTTTATATCTCAAAACAATTATCAAGTATCCAACTTCTCATAGTATTTAATGCACTCTATATGAAAGTTTTTTATTATACCCATCTTGGATGCCTATCATATTAGGACTAATTTTATAGCCAAAGCAAATTATCATGCTGTTCTAAAAGACTCTCAAAACAATATAAGTGAAGCATGAGAGATCAATAATTTCTATAAAATAAAACCACCCCCGTGCTCTAAAAGTATAAGTGAAGCACTAGAGCAAAATTTTCTAGCTCAAAAGATATAAGTGAAGCACATATAGTATTCTAATAAATTCCGATTCATGTGTGTCTCTCCAAAAGGTGTGTACAGAAAGGATGATTGTGGTAAACTAAAAATCAAATACTCAAATCATACAAGACGCTCCAACCAAAACACATATCATGTGGTGAATAAAAATATAGCCTCAAGTAAAGTTACCGATAGATGAAGACAAAAGACGGAATGTCTTCCGGGGCATCCCCAAGCTTAGGCTTTTGGTTGTCCTTGAATTTTACCTTGGGGTGCCTTGGGAATCCCCAAGCTTAGGCTCTTTCCACTCCTTGTTCCAAAATCCATCAAATCTTTACCCAAAAACTTGAAAACTTCACAACAAAAAACTTAACAGAAAATCTCATGAGCTCTGTTAGTATAAGCAAACAAACCACCACTTTAATGTACTGTAATTAACTCATTATTTATTTATATTGGTTTTAGACCTACTATATTCCAACTTCTATATGGTTCATACCCCCCGATACTAGCCATAGATTCATCAAAATAAGCAAACAACACACGAAAAACAGAATTTGTCAAAACAGAACAGTCTGTAGTAATCTAGAGGTTTCGAATACTTCTGTAACTCCAAAAATTCTGCAAAATTAGGAAGTCCTAAATAATTTGTATATTGATCTACTGCAGTTGGAATTGGTATTTTATCGCTCTCTTCTAAAAAATGAAAATTATTCTCATGAGCACATACTTTCTGTTTCTTTCAACAAGATCAAACAGCAATCACCCAAGAAGATCCTGAAGGCTTTACTTGGAACAAACACTAATTAAAACATAAAAACACAATCATAAAAGAGGCTAGATAAAATATTTATTAATAAATAGGAACACAAAGTAAGGAACAAAAATAAAATTGGGTTGCCTCCCAACAAGCGCTATCGTTTAACGCCCCTAGCTAGGCATTGATAATTTCAATGATGTTCACATGAAAGACAAGAATTGAAGCACAAAGAGAGCATCATGAAACACGTGAAAAACACATCTAAGTCTAACATACTTCCTATGCATAGGCATCTTATAGGCAAACAAATTATCATAGCAAGCAAAAACTAGCATATGCAAGGAAGCGGAAAGAAACAATAGCAATCTCAACATAATGAGAGGTGATTTAGTGACACAAAAATTTCTACAACCATATTTTCCTCTCTCATAATAATTACATGTAGGATCATAATCAAATTCAGTTTTATCATGATAATTACTGGGATTAATAGCTAAAGTGATGACCTCTCCAAACCCCACTTTTATCAAAAACTTCATAAGATTGAACATTCTCCAAATATGTGGGATCTAAAGTTGACACTCTTCCAAACCCAGTTTCAATATTATTGCAAGCATTATTATCAATCTCATGTTCATCATGGGGCTTAAATAAATTTTTAAGATCATAAGAAGAATCACCCCAATCATGATCATTGCAACAAAATAGTAGTCATAGCAAAACTAGCATCCCCAAGCTTGAGGTTTTGCATATCATTAACACAATTGACATTACGAGAATTTATAATAACATCATTGCAATCATGCTTTTCGTCAAAGGAACTATCAAGTATGGGTGCAATAGCAACGATCTCATGTTTAACATAAGGAACTGTAGCAAATTCATCTTCATAAATATTAGTATCATGGCCACAAGAATAGCAAGCATCATGTTCATCAAGGGATATTTCAATCAAAATCATCGGAATCATAATTTTCTATAGATTCATGCATATCATTATTTTCTTCCAAAGCAACGGTCATTCTTTCAATAAATACTTTGACATAGACATTATAAGCATAGTTATCATAGCAATATTTAAGTATGTCAAAATTTTCAGATTCCTAGAGAGTAATATCATACTTTTCAATCAAAGAAGCAACTTCATAAGCACCCTTAAAAGCAACAAATTCTTCAATTTGTTTGATATCGTAGTAACTATAAACACCCTTTGCATAAGAAGATAAGATTTAATTGTCATTACACTCACATAGGTAGGGGAGGTGTTTTTTAGGGTTCTTAGAGCAACAAGTAAAATCATAAATTTCACAAAGATTCCAAGCATAACACAATAATATGTTTATTTGATTCCATAAGAGTCTCCCTTTTTCAGACAAATGGTGACGCACAAAATGATCATGCTCATGTAAAGATTTCCCATCAACTAGGCTAGTTGGGGTTTCAGCACGAGCACATAAGGATCGAAGATTATCCAAGTAGAACACTTTAAGTGGATTCATATCAATAGATTTTTAGCAAGCAAAGATGCAAGCAAATAGAAGGCACATGGAAACACAAACAAAGATACATGCGGGAAGAAGGTGAAGAAAAGGCAAAGGTTTTTGAAAATCGCTTTAGAAGTGGGGAGAGGAAAACGAGAGGCCAATGGCAAATAATTTAACTCGAGGAATAAGAGTTTGTGATGGGTACTTGGTATGTCTTGACTTGAGTATAGATCTCCCCGGCAACGGCGCCAGAAATCCTCCTTGCTACCTCTTGAGAATGCGTTGGTTTTCCCTTGAAGAGGAAAGGGTGATGCAGAAAAGTAGTGTAAGTATTCCCCTCGGTTTTTGAGAACCAAAGTATCAATCCAGTAGGAGACTACACGCAAATCTCCTAGTACCTACACAAACAATCAAGAAGCTTGCAACCAACGCGATAAAGGGGTCGTTAATCCCTTCACGACCACGTGCAAAAGTGAGATCTGATAGAGATAATAAGATAAATATTTTTGGTATTTTTGTTGCATAGATTGGAAAGTAAAGATTGTTAAATAAACGGCGACAGAAATTGGCAAGTTGACGGGAAACTAATATGAAGTAAAATAGACCCGGGGCCATAGGTTTCACTAGTGGCTTCTCTCATGATAGCATATATTACGGTGGGTGAACAAATTACTGCCGAGCAATTGATAGAAAAGCGCATAGTTATGAGAATATCTAGGCATGATCATGAACATAGGCATCACGTCCGTGTCAAGTAGATCGAAATGATTCTGCATCTACTACTATTACTCCACACGTCGACCGCTATCCAACATGTGTCTAGAGTATTAAGTTCATAAGAACAGAGTAATGCATTAGGCAAGATGATACGATGTAGAGGGATAAACTCAAGCAATATGATATAAACCCCAACTTTTTATCCTTGATGGCAACAATACAATACGTGCCTAGCTGCCCCTGCTATCACTGGGAAAGGACACCGCAAGATTGAACCAAAGCTAAGCACTCCTCCCATTGCAAGAAGGATCAATCTAGTAGGCCAAACTAAACCGATAATTCGAAGAGACTTGCAAAGATATCAAATCATGCATATAAGAATTCAGAGAAGAACCAAATATTGTTCATAGATAATCTTGATCATAAACCCACAATTCATCGGGTCTCGGCAAACACACCGCAAAAAGTATTACATCAAATAGATCTCCAAGAACATCGAGGAGAACTTTGTATTGAGAACCAAAGAGAGAGAAGAAGCCATCTAGATAATAACTATGGACCCGAAGGTCTATCGTAAACTACTCACACATCATTGGAGAGGCTATGGTGTTGATGTAGAAGCCCTCCGTGATCGAATCCCCCTCCGGCAGATCACTGGAAAAGGCCCTAGGATGGGATCTCATGGGTACAGAAGGTTGCGGCGGTGGAAAAGTGGTTTCGTGGCTCCCCTGGATGTTTTCAGGGTATAAGAGTATATATAGGTGAAAGAAGTAGGTCGGTGGAGCTACGAGGGGCCCACAAGGGTGGAGGGTGTGCCTACCCCCTGGGCGCACCCTCCTGCCTCGTGGCCGCCTCGTTGCGTCTCTGACTTCCACTTCAAGTCTCCTGGATGATGTTTGTTCCAAGAAAGATCCTCGTGAAGGTTTCGTTCCATTTGATATTCCTTTTCTGTGAAACACTGAAATAGGCAAAAAAAGCAATTTGCACTAGGCCTTCGGTTAATAGGTTAGTCCCAAAAATAAAATAAAAGTGCATATTAAAGCCCATTAAACATCCAAAACATATAATATAATAGCATGGAGCAATCAAAAAATATAGATACATTGGAGACGTATCAGCAGCACGTCCCCGCCCGCCGCCATCAACAAGGAGAAGTAGAACACGGGAGGCCGCTGCCAATTGTATCCCATGAAGGCCACCGCCGAGGTGATGTCGGCGAATACAACCAGTGTCTTGCACGATTCTTCTTCTGTCGGATGCTAGAGGAGGACAATGAGATCGGGCGGTGACCATTTAGATTAGGTATTTTAATTCTACCAGGCTCGTTGTAATGGGAGTATTATAAGTAGTATCATCATGCGAACTAGTAGTTGGAAAATTTGATGAGGTGGCATAGAATTAAATGAAGAAAGAGAGAGTTGAGTATCATATTATGATACCGTATGGAATTAAGACATCTTCCAATGCAAATGTGCTTAGATGAGGTGCTAAGTGCATTAAATGGCTTAGTAACTCAAGTCTCCAATGCATAGTAGGTGCTTAGTTAGTTGTTGCTAAGCTTGCTTCATTTAATTAGCTATAGACTCAAAACTGTCTTTCCACCGTTTCTTTCTAGGGTCACCAAACTTGTCTCTCTCTTCTTAATTAACTTGCCACGTCATATTTTATGCCTATGTGGCAGGCTTAGCAGCTATACATGATGGAGCACTGGGAGAGGCCTAGGCTGGTCATAGTGGGGAGTAACTTATAGTACTGTAACACATTACTATGTTACTTTAAAGATCTCTCTCCTCATTAACTACATGCCACATAAGCCAAATTTTCTTGGAGTGTGCTATGTTACTAGTATCTTTGGCTACGGTCACCAACGTAGGCCGAGTACGTGCACGAATCACCGTCACAAAAAAGGAGTATGTGGACGAAGAGAAAAATTGCACACACGGACGGACGTACTCTATGCCTCATACCCTAACACACGCGTGCGGGTACACGGTGGAGCTCATTTCTAGATGAAGAGGCAGCTCATGTGATAATTTGACGCGTTTGGTAGTTGTTCACTTAGTGGAGGGTCGGGAACCATGCGTGGACGAATCAAAGTTCGACCATAACGCAGTGGTGTGTTTGTTTTTAGTTTTTTTCTTCAATGGAATTTACGCTGTTTTTTTCTTGAATGGCACGTGAATCATGCACATACTCAATGATAGAGCACGGTATGGGATGGTAGCCATGGACATGGTCGGCCCTTTTTGGAGACTAATACACTAGTACTTTGATGTACATTTTGAAAAAAAAACTACTACTTTGATGTGTCATGTCAACTTGCAGAACGATGAGAAGCTTTCTTACTACGCCCTCTACATAGCCCACACTTTGTACGGCTAGTTATAGTGGGAGTCACTTAGCGCACTCCAACAAAATTTTGCTTATGTGGCAAGTAGTTAATGAGAAGTGGTAACATAATATGTTACTATAACATAGTGTTTCCCAAGACAAGATGAGTCTAGAAGGTAATAAATGAAGCCATCATAACATTAGACAAGTCACAGTGGAGAGTAACTTAGAGTAGTAACATGCATATGTTACTACTTTATGTTACTACCCACACAGTGGGTAGTAACATATGTGTTGTGTCATGCATCACTTAATTTATTACGTTGTAGACTCATCTTTTCTTGACATGTGTGATGTTACAGTAATTAGCTATGTTATCACATGTCTCTCTTTCTTCATTAATTACATGCGACATCATCTACTTTTCCTAGATAAGTGTGATGTTGCCACCTATGTTACTCCCATTGGGGGTAGTACTGTACTACTCTCTCCTTTCCGGTTTATAGGGCTCCCTCCTTTCCGGTTTATAGGGCTCAATTCGAAAATATCATCAACCAAGGTAGATGATGAGTGGTGGAATACTTTTTGTAATTTGCAAAAGCACCCAATTAATGCTCTTGTTTTCCTCAAAAATTTATGTTTACCATTGTAGTAATTGCAATGCATGCATGCATAAAGTACATGCATTGGTCAATTTTCTCTTAATACTTGCATGCAATTATTTAATGCACCTTGAAATCTAAACTTGTGATGGGGAACAACCAAATTGATCCTTATAAAATGGAAAAACTAAGATTTTGAGATAAGCCCTATAAACTGGAAAGGAGGGAGTAGTAACATAGACTAGTGTTATATGCATGAAACTACTACTCCCTCCGTTCCTAATATAAGTCTTTCTAGAGATTTCACTATGGACTACATACAGATGTATATAGACATAGTTTAGAGTGCAGGTTCACTCATTTTGCTCCGTATGTAGTCTCTTATTGCAATATCTAAAAAGACAAATATTTAGGAACAGAGGGAGTAGTGAGTATGGGAGCACATGATATTTCCCCGTCCGGACCGATCCCAAGTTGGCTTCTCACCTTCTTGGCCCAACAAAAAACCCTCCCCCTCCTGCGCGTGCTTCCTGCCCGGCGCCAGCTGAGCCCGCTGCTCCACATTGATGGCAAGTCAGGGCGACACGACCTCTCACTGCTTCCGCCGTTGAAGCGGCACACCGACCGAGGGCACCACCCGCTGCATACCTGGCATTTCAGACTACACAGTGGAGAGTAACTTTAGAGCAAGTACTACAATTAGATGACATAAGGATTTAAATATATTATTTGTGCTTAGTTTAAGGAGAGACAAGAAGAGAGAGAAGAGAAACGGGTTGTAGACTTGTAGCCGGTTGTAGCAGGAACTCCAACATACTCTATGAGACAAAAGGTGGGGCCATTATTAATGATATAGTATTATGCTAAAGGGACTAACTATTGTACTAGCAGGCTATTAGGTTGGTTCTAGATGATGTGTCAACTTCATATAGCCGGATGTTGGCTATACTATTAACCATGCTCTAAGTGTTGTGTGAGTGGGACTAAAGTTTAGTCCCATACTGCTAGGTGAGTGTGAGTTGCACCACTTTATAATGTGATGTATTCTAGCATTTGCATGAGCATGATAATAGGAAACCTACACGTGCGCTCTTCGGGAATGAGCATGTCCAAGGACAAAAGCTATCCATGTGGTCTATATTTTTGTTGGTTGGAAAATTTATTAAGTCATTAATTAATAATTAACGGACGCCTTAATTACTTAGCCATTTCTGATTCTTTTGGATAGTGGGGCTATTATTGACTTGGACGTGGGGTTTGGGCCAAAGGCCTACTATTATACTTGGTCTTAACTCGCATGACTGACCTGACAGGCTCTCCCCTAGCCGCCGCTGAATCATATGGTTTTGCACCGTTCCAGATTTAGCGCCGCCACGCAATTATTCTCCAGCCCTCCTTCCAACGTACACCGCGAGAAGGGACATCAATCCTCCGAACCCCGCCTTTCGTGATCCTGTATGGGAGAGGGGCGATCAGGTTTTTGGGGAGCACGCTCCTGTGACTGCTGCCAGCGACGACTTCCTCGACGACAACCTTCTTCCCCGACCTCGGTAACCTCTTCATCAACGACATGAGTGACAACATCAACCACAGCGGTTCTGCTCCCGCTGTATAGTATGTGATTCTGTCCTCCTGGTTTAGTCTGCATCATTACTTTGATCTTTGCAATTGTCGTCATGGTCTATTTACTATTGATTCGGATTAAATCTCATAGTAAATTTCTCATATATTCAACAATCCAATCCAAAAACCTGATTATAGGCAATTTACTCCGAGTGGTTTTGCTGCGCTTTTGAAGCCGCGTACTTTTAAGGGGGTGCAATATAAAAGGTGGCGCACAAGAGCAGTATATTGGTTTCAGATCATGTACTGCTATGACACCACTAAGGGTAAGCCTGAGGGCGATCTTAATCCTACGCAGCAGGTAGCTTTTGGGAACATGGATACACTCTTCAAAGCCGCCCTGCTGAGTGTTCTTGACGATTCCATTGTGGCTTCATATATGTCGTTTGACAGCAGCAAAGACATGTGGGTTGCGCTCAAGGTCACGTTTGGGGCCTCGGGCGCTGGCAACGAGTTGTACGTCATGGAGCAATTCTGTGACTACAAGATGACTGATGAGCGCTCTGTTGTTAAGCAGACTCATGAGATACAGTCACTCGCTAAGGAACTTGAGTACTTTAAGTGTGTGTTGCCGGACAAATTTGTTGCTGGGACCATCATTGCCAAGCTTCCACCTTTGTGGAACGATTTTGCTACTTCTTTGAAAAACAAGAGACATGAGTTTTCCGTTTCGGATCTCATTAGCACTCTTGAATTTGAAGAGAAGGCGATAACAAAAGACACACATGCTCGGGTCGCTGAGGGAGCTTCTAGTGCCCACATGGTACACGAGAAGAACTTCCAGCCCAACCAGCCCCAAAACAACAAGAACAAATCTCAGGGAAAGGCAAGTTTGATGCAAAGAACAAGTCGTCACATTCTACCAACTTCAACAAGAATTCTCATAACGGGAAGGGGTACAAACCTCAATTTTGGTAGCACTACACAAAATTTATATGGCTGCATCTACCTGTTGTCAGCTAACCTCGTGGTGTTCCAGGTATTCCTACATTCGTAACTAGGTACAATGACCACCGCAAGATGAAATAAGCTTATTCATACGTCGACTTGCTGATTGCAGTGCGGAACAATCATGTCATGTGTGGAGTAGAAGCAATGCAACCGAAGGTGGAAATCAACCAAGGACTTATGAAATTATATATAATCTTCCTTAGGCAGGTCAGTATCCCCTTCGTCCAGATGATCGTGTTTTGTCATGCCAAGCTATTGATATGTGCTACTATTTTGCAACACCGTTTAAGTATAGCTATTGTTTTCCTATCTTTTCAGATTCAGGACAATGAAGATGATTTCTGGGGAACTGCACAATATGGTCTCATGTTGAGTCATCTCTATTGCCTCATGTGTTTGCTGCAAATGTGTCAGCATCAATTGCAAGATGAGGCAGCTAGCTAGTTGTGGAGTTGCCAAAATGCTCAAAGTGCTCGCAACATTGAGAAGAAACAAGCATGCCCAGGAAATTAATGCGTGCACAGAGAGGCCCTTTGCTTAGAGAAGCATCGACCAATCTTCTTTATTTCCACACATTCTCACAGCTTTGTATTAGTTATAGTATGGTGAATCATTGAGATGCATAAACATGCTCAACTTTTGTTCTTCTGAATGTTAGTATGCATACCGTATCTTCTGAAGCTTAGTTTAATGTGAATGTTGACTAGCCTGTGAACCTTGACAATCTAGTAAGTATATTGTAGGCCTTTTATTTGACACCTCACTTTGCCGCGCTACGCGACCAGTTTGAGTGTCTGCATCCAGTACCGCATCCTCTAATTTGGTGGATGCCAAGTTGAAAAAGGTTACAATCAGTAGCCATAAGCTGGAGGCATCTCTTCTTTTCTTTTGAATGGGCAATAAGCTGGAGAGTGTCTCGGGTTACCTTTAGTGTTAAGGCCCTCCAGTACGAAACAGGGAAGCCAACTGGGCCGGTACAAAATCCTATCCATCTTAAAGCCCATTTGTTTTTGTTTTTTGCGAGGAGAAGCCCATATTTCTTAAAGAGGGGGCGATCCCAGAAAAACCCTCCTTCCTCCTCGCTTCCACTTATACTATAGCTCGCTGGACTCTCCCACTCCCGTCGCCCCCCAATTCCCCCCGCTCCCCATCTTCCTCACTCATCCAGAAAACCCCCGCTGACCTTCTTCCTCACTCATACGGAAAATGCATGCTCCTCTTCTTCCACTCCTACAGAAAACCCCAGCCCTCCTTCTTCCCCACTCGCACTGCCTCTAGGCTCGTCTCTGGCTACTCTGCTCAAACCCGTGAGCTCGGCGCGACGCCCACAAGGAAAATGGAGTCGGCTGGCCCCAGTGCCAAGAAGATGAGGCTCCCGCCAGCGGCGACGCCGGTTGTAGACCCCGCACCCGGCAGCGCGGGGAGAACCGGAGATCCCCCCCCCACTCGGATCTGAGGAACCAGTAGAGTCTCCAGTGGACCGCATCAGCGATCTCCCAGACGTCATCCTTGAGAAGAGCATCTCGCTTCTCCCCACAAAGGATTGTTGCCGCACACAAGTCCTCTCAACTCGATGGCGCACCGCGGCCCTCAATCTCGACTGTCCTCAGATATCTGTCCTTCCTGAATTTGATCTCCTCAGAGCCATCGTCTCCTCTCACCAGCAGGGCCCCGTTCAACGCCTCTGCATCCCGACAAGCTACCTAATGTCCATACCCGGCACAGTGGACGCTTGGATGACATCCCCTGAATTTGGAAAACTCTAGCTGTTTGAGTTCTACCATTACCATGAAGTTTCATACCACAAACACGCTGAGAATCATGCCCACACCACTGTTGTCCATCTCGCGGTTTTCCTCCTCTCTCCACACCGCCACCTTCACCCAGTGCCATCTACCAGACGATCTGGTACAAATACTTTGACTCCCACTGCTAAAAAAACTTTCTCTTATGGTGGTTTATCTGTCGGAGGCCTCACTGCACAACATCATCCACTCTAGTTGCCCTGCCCTGGAGCGCTTGTTGATTGTTTTGGGAACAGAAATCCCTATCAGTTGTCTCCAAATAAAGTCACCTCACCTTAAAAGCATTGGAATTTATTTTGAAGGACAACAGCTCATCATCGAAGATGCCCCTTCACTTCAAAGGTTGCTCCTTGATAATTGTTATAGACCTTCGCAAATAACTGTTGTCTCTACGCCCAAACTAGAGACCTTGGGTGTAATTCGTGATCTGTTTAATGATCACAGGAAGTTGGTGTTTGGCTCCTCACCTTTTCAGGTACCGTATATTATCATCTACACATTTGTAATCATAAGCTGCATTTTTCATTTGTGCGCATAAGTTTTATATCATCTTGGAGCACACTTTGGGTACTGATACTATGTTATATGCTCAATGAAGAGTTTGTCCATGGATAGCCTATCAATGCTGCTGGATTGTGTCAAGATCTTATATATCTGAATGTCTAGTTTTGATCTGATCATAATTATTGGCTTGCTGCGATGCTTTCGATTTCTGGAGAATTTATATATAGAGGTGATGATTTCATGCACACTGAAAGCCCGTATATATTGTACTAGAATTAACCATTCAGCTGTCGGTCTTTCGACATACTCTTTTTTCAGACCTTAACTGTTTTCAATCTGCATATCTACTTAGGTATTGCGACCACATGGAGAAAAACGTATAACCAATCGGTGGCGGAATAAGCACCAGGATTTTCTCAGTTCCCATGACATTAGTTTGAGGACAATAACGATGGAAGGATATGCATCCAACCAGGCAAACTGAAGCTTTGTCACATTCTTCCTGTTGAATGCGAGGTTACTATTGTCCATGAGGCTTAAGTTTTACCGCAAGAGATTTCTCACGAAAGGACACGTTGAACAGCAAAAAAAGAAGTTTCAACTGGACAAATGGGCTTCTAAACGTGCTCGGCTTCTATTTACAACAAGTTGTAGTCATCCTGAAATAAATTTCTTTGCACAGGATGTTGATTTTATGGATCAGACTTATCCATTTGTTTGTGACTGCGAAAAAGAGTGGTTGGGTTAGATGTTACTTCCATGTTCAATCTGGGTTTTGTCTAAAAATTTGATGAACAATTAATCCTTGGGCTTTTTGTACCATTTGTAAGCTTGAGTTGCATGTTTTTCCCTCATACTCCCCTCCATCTGCCACTACACTACCGCATCTTCCATGGCTGTTGTTCGTTCCTGTCCGAGGCATCACCGTCGTTCTCCGCCTTGGTTCGCTCGCTGTGCCCGCCGCTATTTGGCATTGTCAACATGGTCAAAAGTAAGAGGAGTCAGGAGACGACTCTACGTGGAGAGGCTGACAGTAGGGACCCACTAGGGTCATTGCATTACGCAAGCAGGTGCCTCATTATTACAACCAAAAAAATACTTCCTCCTAATTGTTTGACAACTAGGCCCCACGCCATTGTCAATGTAGTCAATAAACGAGAAAATTACACAACGAGCGGATAACACCAGGGGCCCAGCAGCTCCCCCAGTTGTTTTTTAGTTTCAGAGACGGAGCTCAACTGCACGCTGTGCGGGGGCTGTGGCCCGTCTAGCCCACGCTTATGCTTTTATTTAAGCACATGACGAGCCCAGTTGATATATTTTTTCTTTCTGAAAATGGCTAGCCCAGTTCTTTTTTTCGGAGAATACCAAAACCGAGGCCTACTTGCTTTTCTCAGCCCTGCTGGGCTGCAAATCTTTCAAGACGAGGAGGGATGTAAGTAGTAAGAAATGGGCTTCCACAAAAAATGGGCTATAAGTGGTAAGAAATGGGATGTAAAATTTTAAACCAAAGCCAACCGACAGTTACATTAAAATATCATTTTTCTGGATTTCTCTTCTCTCTACTCTTATAAAAACCAAAGCCAACTGGCAATTACATTAAAATATCGTCTTTTATCCCACAAGGTAAACTACTCATACAAATGCATCTTCATGTTCCGTGCAAATCACAGGCATCTTGCTAGTTAAGATTTTAAATTTCATTCAACTTTTTGCGGAGATTTTTTTTAATTTTATTTTGATATAATTTTTTAAAAAATATTTTTAACATGACTCGAAATTTCGTGATTAAAAGAGTTCGGACCCCACCGAAATATGCAAAACTTCGTTGAATGTTTTAGCAGTGAACAGAATATACGGTCTCTAATGCTAATAAAAAGAATATGGGCTTCAAATATCCTTAAGAATTAGCAAATGGGATGTAAATTATTGAAAATAATGGCAAATGGGTTGTATGTTGTTTTCCACAGATTTGGAGACTAACTTCTAGGCCTACTAGGTTGACGATGACGCTGTCCTAAATTTTTTTACGCATACGCAAGGCTTTGTCAACTTTGTCAACACACATCAATGACTGTTGGATGTCCATCCAACGAGCGCCGTGCTTCTTCATTCTTTTATCTTCATGCTCCAGCTGCCCAATCCAGTGTCGGCGGGACTGCCTGCTCCCTCCTCCCGTGGCTGGCTGTGCTGCCGCCAGGCCATCCCTCTACGCACCCGCACATCCTGTTATTTTCCGGCGATGTCAGCCTCACGCCGCAGCCGACCAGTCAGCACTCGTACTCCCCTCAGCGTGGGCATCCGCTGCGGTGGCTTCGCTGACTCCGGGCCGTTCCCTTCCTGGGCCTCGCTCTTGTTCACCGTGTTTGTGCTCTCGGCGCAGCGAGGTCAACATGGTCAACATACAACAACCATAGAAAGAGGCTGACAGTAGGGGCCCACATAAGGAAATGCCTCCTTATTACGCACAAAATAATGATTCCTCCACCTGACAGTCGGGACCCACTAGAAGGGCCTCTATATTTCACGAAAAAATGTTCCCTTCGCTGACAGGTCGGACCCACCAGCTATATCTAAGCACGCAATGAAGTGCCTCCTTATTACGCACACAAAAATGTATACCCCCCCTGCTAGATGGGACCCACCATTGTGGGAGGTTGACTTGTGGGCCTACTAAGATGACGGGGACGGAGGTCTTTGTCAACTTAGTCAATATGAACGAGTCTAGCTCTAGTGACCGTACAATGTCCATCCAACGGCCGTAGTGCTTCTTCAACCTCTGGTCTTCTTGCTCCAGCCGCCCAAAGCAGCGCTGGTCGTGCCGCCTGCTCCTGCCTCTCGTGGCCGGCTGTGCTGCCGTGGAGGCCTCACCGCCCCCTACTACTCCCACCACTGGCCAGGCCCTGCGGAGACGGCAACCTCACACCGCAGCCGAACCAGTGAACCCTTGTACTCCTCTATGCGTGGGCATCCACTGCTACGTCTTCCCCCGGCTTCGTGTCTCCCCTTCCTAGGCCTCGCCGTTGTCCACCGCATTGGTGCTCTCGGCGCGACGTGGTCAATGTGGTCAACGAACAACTTCCATCGGAAGAGTACTGTACGTAGAGACGCTGACTGATAGAGGCTAAGGTGTCCCGATGTTTCGATGAGATGGTGGCTATCGTTTTCTGTGGGAGTCGACCTTGATGATCCGACTACGAACGTGCGAGACGTCGCGCCTTAGCAATCGCTAAACCAACTTCCGAGGGTTATTGACCATGCCGGAGCACGATCAACCTGACCACGAGGGTCTGTTTCCTGCGAGCAAATGAAGAACAAGCAAGAAACTGAGATTGCAATCGAGATATTGCGAATATAAGATGAAAGCTTTATTGATTAAGGTGGGGTTCTGGCCCATTAATAAGGTGACGCAGCACCTAGAATAGCCTATGGACGAATATTATGAAGTGGCATCTTGTATATTTCATCCAAGGCTTCATGCACTCCTTATGGCGGCTTCAAAGTCCTGAAATCATCACTTGTAACTCCGTTCTTGATCCCCTTGCGCATGCCATCAACTCCATGCGTGTTCTTGCTCCAATGTTCATCCTTCTCCAAGCTAGGCCCTTCATTTGTAAGCAAAACAAATGTATCCAATTTTGGCAGCATCATAATCTCATGAACATTAGAATCATTACCAAGAAACGAAAGTACCCGGTAATTTAATTGGCGTGCGCGAGCTCTAGTAATTGGTCCAATATATGTAACAGTAGGGGCTGTGGGTGTAACAATGGTATTGATGTCCTCATCATCCTCCCCTTCTTGAAATGAAGTCGTCCTCGACGGAAGCGCATCTTCCTCACCCAAATAAGGCTTCAAATCTGCAATGTTAAAAGTGGGACTAACCCCAAAATCTACAGGTAGCTCAAGTTTATATGCATTATCATTTATTTTCTCTAACACCTTAAAAGGACCATCAGCACGTGGCATTAGCTTTGATTTGCGCAGATTAGGAAATCTATCTTTACGCAAATGTAACCAAACAAGATCTCTAGGCGCAAACACAACATGTTTTCTACCCTTATCTCCAGCAAGTTTATATTTAGCATTCATACGCTCAATGTTTTCCTTAGTTAACTCATGCATTTTTAAAATCAATTCAGAACATTCTTTAGCATCAAAATTAACCTTCTCTGAAGATGGAAGAGGCAACAAATCAATAGGTGCACGAGGTAGGAAACCATACACAATTTCAAAAGGGCACATCTTAGTAGTAGAATGCAATGAACGATTATAAGCAAATTCAATATGAGGCAAGCATTCTTCCCACATTTTCTTGTTATTCTTCAAAACAGCCCTAAGCATAGTAGACAATGTTCTATTGACTACTTCAGTTTGTCCATCAGTTTGGGGGTGACAAGTAGTACTAAAAAGCAGCTTAGTCCCCAACTTAGCCCATAAACATCTCCAAAAGTGGCTAAGAAATTTAGTATCACGATCTGAAACAATAGTATTTGGCACACCATGTAAGCGAATAATTTCACGAAAGAACAAATCAGCAACATTAACAGCATCATCGCTTTTATGACATGGTATAAAGTGTGCCATTTTCGAGAACCTATCCACGACAACAAATATGCTATCCCTTCCCTTCTTTGTTCGAGGTAAACCTAAAACAAAGTCCATAGATATATCCTCCCAAGGAACACTAGGTACAGGCAAAGGCATATATAAACCATGAGGATTGAGTCGTGACTTAGCTCTTTGACATGTAGTGCAGCGAGCAACAAAACGCTCAACATCCTGTCTCATCTTTGGCCAAGAGAAATGTGTATCAAGCATATCCTCCGTCTTCTTGACGCCAAAGTGTCCCATTAATCCTCCTCCATGCGCCTCCTGCAACAACAAAAGACGAACGGAGCTAGCTAGAATGCATAGCTTGTTAGCACGAAACACAAATCCATCGTTAAGAACGAACTTGTTCCAAGTTCTCCCTTCCTTACAATTCTGCAATACATCTTTAAATTTAGCATCATGAACATATTGATCTTTGATGGTCTCCAAACCAAATATTTTAAAGTCAAGTTGTGAAAGCATAGTATAATGACGAGACAAGGCATCAACAATAACATTTTCTTTACCCTTCTTGTGTTTAATGACATAAGGGAAAGTCTCAATGAATTCAACCCATTTAGCATGTCTACGGTTCAGTTTTGCTTGACTTTTAATGTGTTTCAAAGATTCATGATCAGAATGTATAACAAATTCCTTGGGCCATAAATAATGTTGCCATGTTTCTAAGGTCCGAACAAGAGCATATAATTCTTTATCATAAGTAGAATAGTTCAGACTAGGCCCACTCAATTTTTCAGAAAAGTATGCAACAGGTTTTCCATCTTGTAATAACACACCTCCTAATCCAATTCCACTAGCATCACATTCAAGCTCAAAAGTCTTATTGAAATTAGGAAGTTGGAGTAAAGGAGTGTGTGTCAACTTATCTTTCAATACCGTGAAGGCTTCTTATTGTGCGGTACCCCAAACAAAAGGCACATCCTTCTTTGTAAGCTCGTTGAGAGGTGCAGCAATGGTGCTGAAATCTCTCACAAAACGCCTATAGAAACTAGTGAGGCCAAGGAAACTCCTCACTGGTGTGACCGTTTTGGGCTGCGGCCAACTCTCAATAGCTTCAATCTTGGCTTTATCAACTTCAATTCCCTGTGGAGTAACAACATAGCCAAGAAAAGATACTCGCTCGGTGCAAAAGGTGCACTTTCCAAGGTTTCCAAACAAACGTGCATCACGTAGAGCAATAAAAATAGCACGTAAATGTTCCAAATGTTCCTCCAAAGATTTGCTATAAATCAATATGTCATCAAAGTAAACTACCACAAATCGTCCAATGAAAGCACGTAAAACTTCGTTCATTAACCTCATGAAAGTACTAGGTGCATTAGTTAACCCAAAAGGCATGACTAACCACTCATATAATCCAAACTTAGTTTTAAATGTTGTTTTCCATTCATCACCCAATTTCATACGAATTTGATGGTATCCACTACGCAAATCAACTTTGGAGAATATTGTAGAGCCACTCAATCCATCAAGCATATCATCTACCCTAGGAATAGGATGACGATAACGAATAGTAATATTATTAATGCCTCTACAATCAACGCACATACGCGACGTACCATCCTTCTTCGGCACTAAAATGATAGGAACAGCACAAGGACTAAGGGATTCACGTATATAACCTTTGTTGAGCAGTTCTTGTATTTGACGCATAATCTCCTTCGTCTCCTATGGAATGGTACGGTATGGTGCACAGTTGGGTAGCGAAGCACCAGTAATTAAGTCAATTTGATGCTCAATCCCTCGAATAGGTGGTAATCCCGGTGGCACGTCTTGTGGAAAGACGTCAGTGAACTCCGGCAAAATGTTAGTGACAGCAGGGGGCAAAGAGGAAGGCACGTCCTCGAATGAAAATAATGCCTCTTTGCACACAAAAGCATAGCAAACAGATTTGCTAAAATATAGCTCATCAATATCAGATTTGGTGGCAAGTAAACATGCACTTTTCAATTTAATTTCAGAAACAACAGTAGATGGTTCATTATTAGGATTCATTTGGTGCTCAAATTCTTTTGCCACAATCTGATTTTCACTCTTATTTGTCTCCTGTTTTGCTTTATTAGCTCTATTAATATCATCTTTCAAAATGGAATCAGGAGTCATAGGAAGCAAAGTAATATTTTTATCATTATGAACAAGAGTATACTGATTGTTTCTACCATGGTGTACAGAATTTTTATCAAATTGCCATGGTCTACCAAGTAATAAGGAACATGCTTGCATAGGTACCACATCACAATCAACATAATCAGCATATGTAGAGATACTAAAATGCACACGAACAGTACGTGTTACCTTAACCTTGCCGCTGTTGTTGAACCATTGGATGTAGTAAGGATGTGGATGTGGTCTTCTGGTGAGAGATAGCTTCTCCACCATCTCCATGCTAGCCAAGTTATTGCATCTCCCTCCATCTATGATCACGCGAACAGAACGTTCCTTCACAACTCCCTTTGTATGGAACAAATTATGCCTCTGATTTTGCTCAGCTTGTGTAACCTGCACACTCAAAACACGTTGAGCAACTAAACATTCATACCTGTCAGCATCTTCAGGAGCCATGTATTGCGTCTCATGATCAGAATCGTCTCCACCATGTTCTTCACGTGTAATAAGAGCCAAAGTCTCCTCATCATAGTCACTAGCGGACTCATACCCACCATCCTCAGTAACAATCATCACACGCTTAGATGGGCATTCTCTCGCATAATGACCTCCACCCTTGCAACGTCGACAAATAATATCATGTGTTTGCCCTGCTGATGCCATGGATGAAGAAGAGCTCTTTGCAGGCCCAGAAGGTGTGCTCTTGGCAGATAGTGGTGATTGTGCCTGCTTTATTGTATCACGGTTGGAGGTGGCAGCCGACGGAGGCGCCGGTGTAGCAGAACGTGTGGAAGTAGATGATGCACGTGGTGTCCATGATGAAGGTCGACCTGCAGAAAAGTTAGTCCGCGCCAATGCCTGTCGATCCTGCACTTCACGTTCAGCTTTACAAGCAAGATGGAATAAACGAGTGATATTAGTATACTCCTTATACTCTAGAATCGTCTGAATCTCTCTATTTAATCCACCCATAAAACGTGCAAGCATAGCTTCATTATCCTCAACAATGCCACATCTAATCATGCCAGTTTGTAATTCCTGATAATATTCTTCTACAGAATTTTTTCCCTGTCTTAAGCGCTGCAATTTTTGAAGTAATTCACGTTGATAATATGGTGGAACCCAACGAGTACGCATAGCAGTTTTCAAAGCAGCCCAAGTAGCCGGAATAGGATATAATCTACAATGCTCAGACCACCAAACACATGCAAAACTAGTGAATGCACAAACAGCAGCAGGAACACGTCTCTCCTCGGGATATTGTAAACATGTAAATCGTTGTTCAGTTTCTAACGCCCAAGTAAGATATATATCAGGAACATATCTACCCTCAAATGGTGGAATATTCAATTTTAGTTTAGGGAGATGGTCATGATCTCGTACCTGAGGGTGAGTCCTACCATTGCCATTATTTGCATGTGGACGACCTGGTGGTTGCTGTGCTGGTGGTGGCACGTAGCTCTGATTTTGATCAACCTCATCCTCATAATCTCCCACATAATCATCCTCCTCCACATCAGCAGTAGGAGCCACAAAAGTATCAACAGCAGCACCAGCAGTTTGGCCCGACTGAAGAGGGACACGGCTCACTCGGCGGAGGGCTGTTTCCCGACGTGGAGGTAGTCGATGTTGTTGCTGTTGTTGCAGAGGTGCGGCAGGAGCAGCTGGTGGTGGTGGTGGAAAACACGAAAGCAATTCAACAAACTTGTTATCGAGCTTTGTTTCAAACGTCTTCTCCATGCCATCTATCTTCTCCATGGCCTCTTCAAATCTGTTTATCACATCTTGCACCTGTCCACTCATCATTTGCTGAAACGTATCATGAAGCTCCTTGTTCGTCAAGTTCTCCCAGTCAGTCTTGTCGGCTTGTGAACCTGGCATGGTTAGCAGCAATAGAAACACACAAGAATATGATCCTATGGACTACTAACAAGTGGTGGTGGTGGCGGGTGTCACAAATCCGTCAAGCAAATCTCAAATTCTTACCAGTTCTTACCCAGCAGCAGGCGGTGATTGGCAACCGTTGTAGTCAAAACTCTCAAAAGCTTGGATAGAGCGATTGCCAGGGAGAGTCAAACGCACGACGTAGATGTATGTGGAGCTGGGAAGGCTTATAGTATGGTAGCAAAAAGGGTCAGCAATAATCAATTCAGAGATGCAAAGTTGAATAAACGCTCAACGACGGTACTGTGCTGGTCCTAGGCTAGACCGTGCTAGAGACGCAAGCCTAGAACACTAACAAAATCACGGCGCTGCACGTAAATAAGGGAAAAGCACACTCTGGAACTCTTTTTTTGCGCTCCTTTTTTTGCGCTCCTCTTTTTTTTGCGAAAAATCACTATAATGGCGAGTGTCTCAAAACTCTTCCCTCGTCAAACTGATAGGATGGGCACGAATTTTTTTTCACTTTTTTCGGAAATCAGGGCAGCGACGACGAAAAAGTGCGACAAAAAATCACTATGATGGCACGTGGCTCAAAAGACTCAGAAAAGCCTAAAAATAGGATAGGGAAAAAAAAATTGCCTGTGAAAATTTTGGCCTAAAAACTACCCGAGGGTCTCCAGACTTTTTTTTTCGAGACCTAAGCAGGCAAGGAAACACGAATCAGAATTTAGATTGATCTCAAGAACAAACCTAATATGAGAAGAACTCGGATTGGTGGTGGATATATGGTTGTGGTATATGGCAGCGGTGGTGGTATATGGTAGCGGTGGTGGTATATGGATACAGATTGGTGGTGGTATATGGATACGGATTGGTGGTGGTATATGGATATGGATTCAGAGCGGTGGCGGATAAGCAAAAGTGGTAGATGGCCGATGATGATGGTGCGGCGGCGGCGTGACAACTTATGACCAGAACTCGAAACTCTAAAAGACTAGACTCTAAGACCAGCAACTTGACACGACGATGCAACCGCAAATTCAACAAAGCAAAAACCCTAAAAAGATTATGCAAAGGCTCAGATTGGTTCGGATATGATGAACTAACCCTAATTTTTTTTCTCGCTTTTTCGTAGACTGTAGGTATGAAGAACAAACTCGATCTAATCTACGAAAAACTGTAAAATCTCACCGAGCAACCTGGAAAAATGATACCACTTGATAGAGGCTAAGGTGTCCCGATGTTTCGATGAGATGGTGGCTATCGTTTTCTGTGGGAGTCGACCTTGACAATCCGACTACGAACGTGCGAGACGTCGCGCCTTAGCAATCGCTAAACCAACTTCCGAGGGTTATTGACCACGCCGGAGCACGATCAACCTGACCACGAGGGTCTTTTTCCTGCGAGCAAACGAAGAACAAGCAAGAAACTGAGATTGCAATCGGAATATTGCGAATATAAGATGAAAGCTTTATTGATTAAGGTGGGGTTCTGTGACGTCTTGGTCTGGTCGTTGGACACAAACAAAGTACGCGAAGTTGCAGCTATGGCGAACTTTTAATCTAAACAAAACCCAAAGCCTAGACGACGCCCTAAGGGCTGTATATATGGAGGAAGAGGGGGGAATTTCGTGGCCCTTGAGGGTGGGGTCTGAAACCAACCCTAACTCTTGTTTCCCCACACATACGGACTCTAAAAATATCCTATACTTAAGTATTTCGAAATTACATGGGCCTGGCCCATTAATAAGGTGACGCAGCACCTAGAATAGCGTATGGATGAATATTATGAAGTGGCATCTTGTATATTTCGTCCAAGGCTTCATGCACTCCTTATGGCGGCTTCAAAGTCCTGAAATCATCACTTGTAACTCCGTTCTTGATCCCCTGCGCATGCCATCAACTCCATGCGTGTTCTTGCTCCAATGTTCATCCTTCTCCAAGCTAGGCCCTTCATTTGTAAGCAAAACAAATGTATTCAATTTAGGCAGCATCATAATCTCATGAACATTAGAATCATTACCAAGAAACGAAAGTACCTGGTAATTTAATTGGCGTGCGCGAGCTCTAGTAATTGGTCCAGTATATGTAACAGTAGGGGCTGTGGGTGTAACAATGGTATTGATGTCCTCATCACTGACAGCTGGGTCCACGGCCGCAACAAGGAAGTGCCTCCTTACTACATGGAAAATAATTATTCCTCCACCTGACAGCAGGGACCCACCGGACGGGCCACCGTATTTCACGAAAAAAATGTTTCCCCCCTGACTGCTGGGACCCACCAGCTACATCTTCGCATGCAAGGAAGTGCCTGACAGTTGGGACCCACCTGGTCGAAGCGTACATAGCGTTGTCATTCTGGTCGCGAACGTGTACGTACATATGATCGGTCTGTCTACAGGCTGCAGCGATGAACCGTGGCCGTGTAAGGAAGGGCACGTGTCGTAGTAGAGGTGCGCATGTAGCATGTACACGTATGTACAGCGGACAGGGTGCAAGAAAGTAAATACGGCCATGTACGTACATACGGGCGGGGTCTTGAACGCCTACTCGCGCATACATACAGCCAGGGCTCATTTGCATGGCTGGGTCGGAACGGAGAAACTGCGCGTCGTGTTCATGGGGAGGCAACAGAATGTGTCATGTTCATCGGGAGGCAACAGAACGCGTGCTGTTCATCGGGAGCCAGCCGGCTTGGACGGAACAGCCGATGGAAACGAGGCCTGGCGTACCGTAGAACAGAGGAAACAACCTTGTGTTTGACTGGCCACGGTCGAAACGGGATCCTGTTCATCGGGAGGGGTCTGGCGTACCGCAAAACAGAGGAAACACACCTTCTATGGTGGAAACATGGTCCTGTTGATCGGGAGGGGTGTGGTGTACCACAAAACGGAGGAAACAGACTTGTGTTGGAGCGCTACGGTCGAAACGGGGGTCCTATTCACCGGAGGGGTGTGGCGTACCGCAAAGCGGGACTCCACGGGATACTGTTCATCTCCACCGTCGACTGCCTCCACGGGCTACTATTCATCTACCATCGACCTCCTCTAGCCTCCACCTGCGACTATTCATCCACGGGCTCCTGTTCATCCAGCCTCCACTGCGCCCTCCTCCACCGGCTGCTGTTCAACCAGCCCTCTCCACGAGGTCCTATTCAACCACCCCTCCACGGGCTACTGTTCACCGAGCCCTCCACCAGCTACTGTTCAACCAGCCCTCCACCGGCTACTATTCATCCATCCCTCCACGGGGTCCTGTTCATCGAGCCCTCCACGGGGTCCTGTTCATCCACCGGCTCGATCGATCGGGGTACTGCTCATCCAGCGGCAATGGCCTCTACTACCACGGGGTCCTGTTCATCCAACCCCCACTGGGAATTGTTCATCCACCCCCACCAGGAACTGTTCATCCACCCCCCCAAACAATGCTCACTGTTCATCCAGAGGCAGCATCTATCGACTTCAGTTAGCAGCAGTAGCAAAGGAATCACTCGGGTTCAGTTAACTGCAAGGGATCGATCGATCGCTTGGGTTCAGTAATGCGTAGCCAACAGTGCAATCGCTCGGGTTCAGTTAGCGCCCAACGCCTCGCTCGGGTTCAGTTAGAACACAACGCCTCGCACACACACGCATATGTACGAGAGAAACGTGCATCGCTCAGCCCCCGACCACCCACCATAACCGGGAACTCCCTGATATTTTCCTCGCCCTTGCTTCTACCACGGTTTTTTCTGTCATGGACGGCCCAAAGAATGTGTCTTTAGAGTCATAAAAAATTGATTTGGCATAAATTAGCCCCCAAGTGTCAAGTGGTTTTTTGTAAAGTACTTGAGACTTGAATCTTGATTTTTGAATTTGAAGCAAAATCTTGACTCATCTGAATGTTTTGCAGAATGCCTTATCCGAATTGAACTCGCAATTGACTGATGCGAAGACCCGGCTGGTGAGTCAGGAGGAAGAATCAAATCTGCTAATTCTAAACTGCAAATAAGTCTCTCTGAGACGGAAAATTTAAAGACCAGCTTCACTGCCAAGAAGAAAACTTGGGAAGAAGAAAAAACGCTTCTGACCCAACGTGCTGAGAAGGCCGAAACATCCCTTAAAGAGATTTCAACAGAGCTGAACTGTTTAAAGGGACGGGTGTCTCAAATGGTGGCTGCCATCTTTGGTAAGCCGTCCGACTTTATTTTTGTGTGCTTTTTGCTGATCCGGAGTATAAGCCACCAGCTGACTTTGTGTATAAAATATGTGCAGGCCCTCAAAGCAAAAATCTGAGTCAAGACCCTTTGATTAAACTGAAGGCAGTGTATACTTTGGTAGAACAACTATATATTGGTGCACAGCGGGCTCTTGCCGCCATCTCTCCTGCCAATCAAGGACCCAACCGGCTCAGCGGCGTCCTGAAGAAACTGTCGATCCTGCCTGCCAGGTTTCAAGAAGTGAAACGCTCCTGCGTTCGAGCCGGAGCTTTGACTGCCCTGAGCCGCTCCAAGGCTTGGGTGCCAGACCTAGACCCGGCGGACGTGGCCAGAGGATATCCCACTGTGAAGGAAGACGGTTCTCCTTTTGAGCAGGATGACTTCATGGCCTGCGTGCACGGAGTCCAATCTTAGGCAACTACCCTTGGAGACGACACAAACATTGACAAATACCAACCAGGTTTTGATGCTGAAAATAAGAAGATGGCGACTCCCTCATACAAGGTGACGGATTTGATCCCGCCTGTAAGAGAAAACACATTTGCCCCGGAGGTTGACCCGGCAGGCCTGATCGATGATGAAGCAGAATTCGTCGCTGTGAATGGTTTTGACAGGTCAAAACCGAATTTCCAGCCAATAGAGGCGGTGAACCGGCAAGGGAGGAATAATAACCATCTTCATTTGGCTTATAAAAAGCCGTGTAATAGTTTAGCTGTGAAAACACTGAATGCCTTGCTTATCCCATCGTGCATAAAACACTGTATGTGACTTCGTGTTTCCTGATGGCAATATATGCATTATATTTGATGATCGTTTCTGCAACACTTTAAATCTGTAGCCTGTAGAGATAAGAAAAGACTGCACTGGCGGCTTAGAATCAAACGAGTTAAAAACACCCGGCTTATATCCAATATGTTTATCATAATAGAAAAACAGAAAGCAGATATAAGTAAAGGACAAGGGCCGAAACTAACTCTTTAGTTAATGCAGCAGGCAATTATATATAAATAATAGCCATACTTGTACCTTTGATCCTTAGATCACCGGCTTGGGTAACCCGGGTAATGAAGCCGATAACTCAATCTTTCTGAGAAATCAATACCTTTGAATACTCCAATGATCGTTATACTTTGGTAGCCATGTTGTCAAATAGACAAACCGGTGAAGAAGATTGTCGGGGTGAACTGATCCTCGAACACCTATGGGGCCGGCGGACCGGGCCCCTTTCGGTTCGGCGGGGGGCGGAGATCGCACGAAGAGCAGATCGAGGTGAGGCACACGAGCAGTTTACCCAGCTTCGGAGCTCTCCGGAGGGATAACACTCCTACTGCTGCTTGTCTGGTTGTATTATCTGGTGTTCTTGCTCTCCAAAGCGAGAGTGTGATGTTCTCTGGGCTACTAATGAATTGAAGCCGATTGTCCAAACCTACGAGCCGAACCCCCTCTACATTGCGCATGGGCCTCCTTTTATACGCTAAAGGGGTCACCGACAGGTGGCAATGCAGAGGAGGGTAAAAACGTAAAAAGCGAGGTAGTTGATACAGTTGCTTGTACAGTGCACCCTACCTAACCCTGACGGCAGGGGACAAGGGCATTAAATGCCCGTCTGAGTCGCCCGAACAGTGCAGAAAAGGACCGTTAGGGGCGCCACCGTTCGCCACGATGGTGATCTTGTCAGCTTCGCATGCCACTGCACACTGCTGGCTGCATAGCCTCCCGCCACGCGCACCCGGAGAGGCCCCCAGAGCGACACGTTGGTGGATGCGCTGGAGCGTGGACGCAGAGTGGCTACCTGCCGCGGCAAGCACCTTGCCGCTGTCGTTATCTTCGCTGGGCCCAGAAGCTCGTCGCTCACTGGGCAACCTTGTTTAGTCTTCCCGGCAAGCTCCTCTTGCCGGGGCCTTGCTGCCTTGCCGGAGCGCGTGGCGCGTTGCGGCAAGTTCCTTGGAGCGCCTTGGTTTGCCTTCCCGGCAAGCTCCTCTTGCCGGGGTCTTGTCTCCTTAGCTTAAATACTTTGTTCTTGGATGGCTCCAAGGGAACCTTGGGGGATCTTGGCGTTCGCCTGGCAAGCCTTTGCCGCGGGGTGCTGCAACTGCCCGTGCACAAGTTCGGGGTACTAGGGTACCCCTATTCTAGTACACCGACAGGAGCCCCTGGGACTGGGCCAGACACGGTGCCGAGCGCTGTTGGGCCAGGCCCAAGACAGGGCACGGGCACACGCGGGCTGGGCCACGCCAAATCTTGTTCCGTATCCACCGCACTCTCCCATAACGGCACGCGTTGAATGCGGCATCGTGGGAGAGATCATGGGTGGTTGTTTATTTGGAAGGCCGAAACGTCCGCCCCGTCCCTCTTTATAAGCAGAGGAAACAGGGGCAGTTCGTTCCCCCTCGCTGGTTGCTGCTACTCCTTCTTCACAAACTCTGCCGCTCCCCCCTTCTTCTCGAAGCCGAGAGAGCAGCGTTCTGCCCCCCCCATTGCCACCAGCATCACCATGCCGTCGACCTTCCCCACCACCTCCGCCATGGCCCCGAAAGCCGACAAGGGAAAGGGCGTGAAGTCGGCCGAGGCGCAGCGGCTCGCGGCGCTGCGGAAGGAGCGGGCGATCTTCACCCCCCAGCTCGGCGTGCAGGAGCTGAGGGAGTACTTCTACCACTTTTGGGCGACGGAGACGCATGCGCATCCGCGCACGAGGGTACTCCCGGCCGCTGCCTTGGAGTCGGCTCCAAATGGGTACCCGTTCTTCCCGCTATTCTTCTATTGCGGGCTCTGCCCGCCCTTCTCGGAGTTCTTTTGTGACATTATGAACACATATGGCTTCCGCCTCCTTGACTTCACCCCCAATGCTGTCCTGACCATGGTAGTTTTCGCACACTTATGCGAAAACTTTGTCGGAGTCCACCCTAGTGTAGCCCTTTTCCGCCATTACTTCATGCCTCGGGTAGAGAGAGGAGAGCCGCTTGCCGGAGGGATTGCTTGGATCTCGAGAGTCGGCAAGAAGGATGCGTACTTGGAGGGTGAGCTCCGCAGCAAGTGGGAGGAGTGGAGAGCGGAGTGGTGTTGGATCATCGAGGAGGATCCGCAGCCCTTCACCGCCGTGCGCCAAACTCCAATAGTGTGTGGCAATGACTGGAGCAATGTGGCCCCGGAAGACGAGAGGCTGAAGATCGCCATCACTAGGATTCTTCGCCTCAGGCTTGCCGGGCTCACCGTAGGTGCTGTCGGGGCAGATTTCCTCCGCCGCTGCATTGCCCCCCTGCAGGAGAGGGGGAGGCCCGCCTGGGAATTCAAGAATTCAGCGGACATCATAAGGCTGCGGCCGGGCCTCAACTACAACTTCACTGTCTTGGAGTTGGACGCAATGCTCTTGGAATTATTCAAACGCGACCCCCAGCACCCATTCACACTGCCGAGGGGCGTAGTTCCTTTGTGCAATAACTCTTCGCTTGACCGGATCCGCGCCATGATGCCGTTGTGCGATTCACACGGCATCGTCCCAACTTGGCAACAGCGTGCGGATGACGTTGTGCGAGCGTTCTTCGACACCTTGGAGGAAGTGCCGGTCCGCGCCGACGAGCAGAAGAGCCTCACCCGTGACACCACCGACGAGGAGCTGCAACTCATCGCTACTAGCGCGGAAGAGGCTGCGGCCGCAGCTGCTGCGGGTGTGTTTGGGTTTACTGTGGAGGAGGCAGAGGCTGCAGAGGCGGCAAACCTTGCCGAACGCGCGGAGTTCATGGGCGAGGAGGAGCCTGCTGGTTCCGAAGCCGAGTCGAGCGAGGCCGGCGAGGAGGAGGTTGAGCCTTCAGAGAGCTTACCGCAGGCGGAGCCCCCGGCCCCGCCAAGGAGGCGCCTTCGCAGGGCCGGGGACGCAGCGGGGCGGCAGCCGGCTCCACAGCCACCGAGCCGCACGACGCGCTCTACCGCGGCAAGCAATGTTGTCGCGGGAGCGCCTCACGCAACAGCGGCAACTGGAGCGGGATCTTCCCGGGCCACCGCCACTGCCCCCGCCAAGCGGGCAAGGGATCCTACTCTTCCACCTCGCCGCACCAGAGGAGGGCCAGACTTCGATCTTTCCGTGCTCAGCTCCGATGAGGAGGAAGAAGAGTGAGTTTCTTTGGTGCCCTTATAATCCTTCAATCTTGCTGTTTATATCTTGTATCTGACTTGCTCCAATCTGGACTCTTTTCTTTTCAGAACACTGGCCCAGAGAGCGGCGAAGAGGGCCAAGGCCGCGGTGATCGTCATCGAGGATGACCCCATCGCGTCGGCAGGAGGTGGGCCCGAGACCATCTTGATGGACCCGGCAATCACTCCTTGGAGCAGCCCCCAGCGCAGCCCCAGCGTAAGTTCATAGTTTAGCCTTCTGCTGTCGGGCGCGCTTGAGTGCTTTTTCCTTTGTTGATATCTTGCTTGTTGACTTGTGCAGGAGCAGAGCAGCCTCATCAGGAGCGCCCGGAGGCCGGTCCCGAAGTGCCACCTGCTTCGACTGCGCCGCCAAGGGAGGAGTCCCCGGCAAGGGAGCGCTCTCCGGCAAGGGGGGACTCTCCGGCAAGGGACATCACTGCTGATCCTGCGGCGACCGAGGCCGCAACTGAAGATCTTGGCGCAGGTAATCCACTTGCCCAAAAACTTTCCCTTGGGTTCTGCTTCTTTCGTTTTTCCTTTCTTGGATTTTTTTTGATTGATTTTCCTCCCCTCTTCGTTCTTCAGACCCATCTTCGGCTGAGCCAATGGAGACAGAGGGCGCCGGCGAGGAAGGTGCCGGTGCTGATGTGACCGCCGGCGAGGAGGCCGCCGGGGCTGCTGCTGCGGAAGCCGGCGAGGGGTCGGGCGATCGCACTGACGACCCTGAGGCCGCAGGAGCGCCGGGCGCTGCACCGTCCGCCGAACCCTCTGCCGCTTCTGCGGAGCCGGGCTCCGAGGAGCCCCAGCCCGGCGCCTACTTGCATGCCGGTGACAATATCTTCATCAAGCTACCCTGGGCGTCGAGCTCCAGGGCGCCAGTCGAGGGGGAGACTTTTGACGGGGAGGTGCTCGCCTCTGCTGGACTATCATTGGTTGACGCGCCCGGCAGCAGCAGCGGTGAGCCTGAGGAGGAGGAGCTGCTGCGGAAGCTGCTGTCACTCTACCGCACCCGGCAAGCCAAGCTGGCTTCCCGGGAAGCGCTCGTCGCGAAGGCGGGAGTTGACATGGAAAAGCGCGCGGAAGAGCTCCGGAGCCAAAATCAAGAAGCTCTCCGGTCCCTGGAGCAGGAGCGGGAGCGAGTCGACGAGGAGCGCACGGCCTTTCTTCTCGAGAAGCCCGAGGCTGAGGAGGAACAAAGGCTTGCTGCCGAGAAGCAGTCCGCGCGGGAAGGTGAACTAGTGCAGCAGAAGGCCCAGCTCAACAGCTACGAGGAAGAGCTCGCCGAGCGTGAGCGAGCACTTGGCGGGGCGCTCAAGGAGGCAAAGGATGCCGCGGCAACTGCGGAGGCCGCCAAGAAACAGCTAGAGGAGAAAGTGGCGCAGCTGGAGGCCAATATTGGGAAGAGCGGCGAGGAGCTTGCCGCGCTCAAGCGTGAGCGCGAGAAGGATGCTGCCGCCCATGGTGAGCTGCAAGGCCTTCTCGTTGAGAGGGGCAAGGAGCTCAGCGCTGCCAAGGATTCCAAAGCAGACCTGGAGCTGAAGCTGGCCACGCTGACGCAGACGCTGGAGGCCATCAAGGAGCGGGAGAAGACCTTGTCGGAGAAGGTCAAGGCTGACGCGGCGCTGCTAGAGAGCATTGCAGTTACCCAGAACTCGTTCAGAGACACACTGGAGCACTGGACCGAGGGTCTGGTGAACACTGCCGCCGTCATTAGTGAGGAGCTGGCGCAGCTGGGGATGGAGGACTTTGGGTATCCTTCCGACAAGAGCCTTCAACCCAGCGCCAAGCTCAGCCTATTCTTCAAGGGCGAGGCGACGACACTCCAGCGGCTCCGGGAGAGGATCCCGAAGCAGCTGGCCGACGAGTCACGCAAAATCTGCGCCGGGGTTCTCCAGAAGGTGCTGATGAAGGTAGCCTTCCGCAATCCAGGCCTCAGCTTCACCAACGTCCTCAGGTCCTTGCCGCCTGGCGCCGATCTGGATGCACTCAAGGCCCTTGTCGCACCCACTGTGGACAAGGTGAGCGAGATCAAGAGAGTCGAGGGCGGACGCGTAGATTAGGCCGCCCATTTCTTCTTTTCCCTTGTCGCCGCTAGTCATGTTATGAAAACAGTCTGTTAGAGCTGCGACAAGTTATCTTTGTAATATAACTTCATTTATGTTATCGATTGCAATGTTATTTCCTCTACTAGATTCCTTCCTTCGTATGTTTTCACCCTACGCTTTTAGGGAACTTGTCGGCGCAGGCGCCCAAGCCGCGAGTGCTGAGTGCGGAACTTCAGTAGCCTGCTGGCGGCGCTGCTTCCGACAAGAAACCTTGTCGCGACTAGATGCAGCACACTTAAGCTGTTGAGCGGACTCGAAACAAAGTAAGGGCGCAACTAGCCACGAGTTGGTTCCTCCGCGCACAGGTTTTTCATACAAAGCAGGGTCATTCGAGGAACATAACTCAAAAATTAAAAAAAAGTGATTGCTCAACCTTTGGCAACTTAGCTTTTCTGTCATTTGCTTCCTGGTAAGGCAAGTCTTTGTTTGAACGATGCCTGGCCCATACCACAATCTTCTCTTCCCCCCCGGCAAACTTGTGTGCGAGAGAACCTTCTTTTCCTTTAGAAGAAAAAGAAAGAAGAGAAAATAATAATATGGAGCTCTTCGGCTCGTTACTGCTTACCGGATGTTAGTGCTGCACAAAGTGTCAGATAATCGCATGCAAGAAAGGAACTAACGCATGAAATGGACAAGCTGTGCGGAGCACATGGGGTTTTACTTATGCACAGGATCTGTGCCCGGCTTTGTACAAAGGATTACATGCAACGGCGGCAAGACTTGTACAAAAGGTGGTTGCCGGAACGGGTTCCGGCAACCACGCCTTATGGGAAAAACTTACGAAGATGTTCTATGTTCCAGGAGTTGCTCACCGGAACGCCATCTTCGGTCTCAAGGCGAACAGCGCCAGGCCTTGTGACTCGTCTCACCCGATAAGGGCCTTCCCACTTCGGCGTCAACTTGTTGGAATTCTTGGCGGACTGAACGTGCCGAAGAACAAGGTCGCCTTCCTCGAAGCTTCTGGCTTTAACTTTGCGGCTATGATAGCGGCGCAAAGCTTGCTGGTATCGAGCAGCTCGTACAGCAGCCTGAAGACGATCTTCCTCAAGGAGCAGCGCGTCGTCTTGCCGCAGCTGTTCTTGCTCAAGCTCATCATAAGCGAGCACTCGAGGTGATCCGTATACGAGTTCCGTGGGGAGAACTGCCTCTGCTCCATAAACTAGAGCGAAAGGTGTCTGGCCAGTGGCTCGATTTGGCGTCGTTCTGATCGACCAAAGAACCACCGGCAGCTCCTCGATCCAGTTCCTTCCGCACCTGTGCAGCCTGTCGAAAGTTCTGGTGTTGAGTCCGTGCAGCACTTCAGCATTTGCCCTCTCTGCTTGACCGTTGCTTCTCGGATGAGCAACAGAAGCGAAGCAGACCTTGGCGCCAAGGTCTTGGATGTACTGCATGAAGGTGCGGCTCGTGAATTGCGTGCCGTTGTCGGTGATGATCCTGTTAGGGATCCCGAAACGGCAAACAATCGACCTGAAGAACTTGACTGTTGACTGTGCTGTCACCTTCCTCACTGGCTGCACTTCCGGCCACTTTGTGAACTTGTCGATTGCGACGTACAAGTACTCAAAGCCCCCGACAGCTCGGGGGAAGGGGCCGAGAATATCGAGCCCCCAGACCGAAAATGGCCAGGATAAAGGGATTGTCTGGAGAGCTTGAGCTGGTTGGTGTATCTGTTTGGAGTGGAACTGGCACGCTTCACACTTGGTTACTTGTGCAGTTGCATCCTGGAGGGCTGTCGGCCAAAAGAAACCTTGCCGGAAAGCTTTGCCGGCAAGTGCTCTTGCGCCAATGTGGTGGCCACATATGCCTCCATGTATCTCCGCCAACAGCTTTTGTCCATCTTCCCGGCGAATACACTTCAATTTCACACCGTTGAGTCTTCTTCTGTACAGTATGCTATCGACAAACTGGTACATACTTGACTGCCGGGCTACTCTTTCCGCTTCTTCTTGCTCTTCGGGAAGTTCTCCTGTCTGAAGGAAATGGACAATCTGCTGTGCCCATGCTGGAGCTTGTGGCTCGACAACAAGGGCTAAAGGCACATCTGCTGCTGCGGGAACGTCCGCTTCTACGGCAAGGGCTTGCGGCCCTGCCAGAGCTTGATGTTCCCCGGCAAGCTTGCCGGAGCAAAACTTGTCGGGAGCGTCTGCTTCAACGGAACAAACCATAAGGCTTGCCGGAGCAGACTGCCCCTCAGCATCCTTGGTGTTGATCTTGGGGACTTTCTTGGCGGCGGCTTCGGGGAGCTCTGCCGGAAAGTAGTCACCAGAAACC
This sequence comes from Triticum aestivum, assembly GCF_018294505.1. Lineage (NCBI taxonomy): Eukaryota > Viridiplantae > Streptophyta > Magnoliopsida > Poales > Poaceae > Triticum > Triticum aestivum. The sequence continues at coordinate 222,954,478 of NC_057794.1, read as the reverse complement.
AACTTCCTCTTCTTGCTTTGCCCAGTTGATGGTGTTGCGGATGGTTGAGTCAACTTAAGCACAAAGATCCCTGGTTCCACAGGTAACTTTAGTGCGGCGCACTTTGACAGGCCATCAGCAATATCATTCTGAGCTCTTGGGATATGCTCCATTTGTAGGCCGTCAAAGTGTTCTTCTAGCTTCCTCACTTCATCGACATACGCTTCCATCAACGGACTCTGGTAGTTCTTGTTCATTTGTCGGACGACAAGCTGTGAGTCACCCCTGACAATGAGCTTCTTAATCCCAAGGTCTGCTGCGATTCTGAGACCGGCAAGCAATCCTTCATACTCTGCAATATTGTTGGTTGCTTGCTCTTTGGGAAAGTGCATCTGGACTACGTACTTGAGGTGCTCTCCGGTGGGTGTGACAAGCAGCACGCCTGCACCGGCGCCTTGCAGCGAGAAGGCACCATCAAAGTACATCAGCCACTCTTTGCTTGCCTCTTTGACGGGGATGCACGTTTCTGGAATTTCTTCATCTGGGGTTGGCGTCCACTCTGCTATGAACTCTGCCAATGCTCTGCTTTGGATAGTTGAGGTGCGCTCAAACTTGAGGCCAAAGCTTGACAGTTCCAGCGCCCACTCGACAATCCTGCCTGTTGCTTCTGGATTTTGCAGTATCCTCTTCAGCGGAAAGCGAGTGACGACTGTGATCTCATGTGCTTGGAAGTAATGGCGCAGCTTTCTCGAGGCCATGAGGAGGCCGAAAAGCAACTTCTGCACACTAGAGTACCTTGATCTAGCCCCCTGTAGAAGAGAACTGACAAAGTAAACTGGGCGCTGCACCATTCTCCTTGGCATTTCATCATGTTCCTGCGCAAACCCATGTTTGTCGGGACCAGAGCTTGTCGACGAAGCCCTCTGCTTGTCGCTGGATGGATCTGCCGTGGTTGCTGGCTCATCATCCGCCTCCCTCTCCGCCACTAACGCAGCACTAACCACTTGATTGGTTGCCGCTATATACAGCAGCAACTTCTCTTGCGGCTTAGGTGCGACAAGCGTTGGAGTGGAGGACAGGTATCTCTTCAAGTCCTGCAGCGCAGCCTCCGCTTCTGGAGTCCATTTCATTGGACCTGCCTTTTTCAAAATTATGAAAAATGGCAGGGTGCGCTCGGCAGATCTAGAGATAAACCTGCTGAGAGCAGCCACGCAACCGGCAAGCCTTCGTACATCCTTGACGCGCTTTGGTGCTTCGATCTGCTCAATGGCTTTGATCTTGTCGGGATTGGCTTCAATTCCCCGCTGAGACACGAAGAACCCGAGAAGCTTGCCGGAAGGGACTCCAAACACGCACTTCTCGGGGTTAAGCTTGAGGTTGATTTTGCGCAGGTTTGCAAATGTTTCGTCTAAATCTTGAACCAGGGTCGCCTTGTTCTTGCTTTTGACCACTATGTCATCCATGTAAGCTTCCACGTTTCTATGTATTTGTGGCTCAAAAGCATGGTGGACTACCCTTGCGAATGTTGAACCAGCATTCTTCAAACCGAAAGGCATCCGTACGAAGCAGTACGCGCCACACGGGGTGATAAATGCGGTTTTCTCTTCATCTTCTTCTGCCATGAAGATCTGATGGTATCCTGAGTATGCATCAAGAAATGAAAGCAAATCACATCCGGTTGTGGAGTCAACAATCTGGTCAATACGCGGCAAGGGAAATGGGTCTTTGGGACAAGCTTTATTAACATCAGTGAAGTCAATACAAAGTCTCCATTTCCCGTTAGCCTTGCGCACAACAACAGGATTGGCCAACCACGTGGGATGGAGTACTCCTCTGACAAGGCCTGCTGCTTCCAACTTCTTGATTTCTTCTGCGATGAATTCTTGGCGCTCTACTGCCTGCTTCCTGACTCTCTGCTTGACGGGCCGCGCATGAGGACAGACGGCAAGGTGGTGCTCAATCACTTTCCTAGGAACACCGGGGATATTAGACTGTTGCCACGCAAACACGTCGACATTCGCCCGCAGGAAAGCAACAAGCGCGCTTTCCTATTTGGGGTCAAGAGTGGTGCTGACGGTGAAGGTACCACCAGTGCCATCCTCCTTGGCAGACACCTTCTTGGTCTCAGGTGGAGCTGCCATTGCTTTCTTACACTTGCCGGTGGAGCTCGATGGTGCGTCCTCGACAGTAGCGCAGCACTCCAAAGAGGTGCGCTTGCCGGAGTAGGCATCAGAGCTCTTGCCGGACTTGGTCTTCTTCTTCCCCCCGGGAGCTTCAGCGGCAAGTGTCCTCCGTTCTGCTGTAGCTGCTGCTTCCCAGTAGATCTTGTCGGCACAAATAAGAGCATCCTTCTTGTTGCCAGGGACAGAGATGACACTTATTGGCCCTGGCATTTTCAGTACGTTGTACGCATAGTGAGAGGCTGCCATGAACTTGGCGAGTGCCGGACGGCCAAGGATTCCATTATAAGGTAATGGAATGTCGGCAACGTCAAACGTGACCCTCTAAGTCCTGAAGTTCAGCTCACTGCCAAATGTTACCGGCAATGTGATCTTTCCCTTTGGCTTGCTCCTTCCCGGGTTAATTCCTTGAAACGTGTCGGTCTCTTCGAGCTCGCTGTCAGGGATCTGGAGTTTCCGGAGCACCGCGGAGGAGATCAGGTTCAAGCCGGCCCCGCCGTCAACTAGCATCTTAGTGACCTTGAGGTTGCGGATTGTTGGTGAGACCAACATCGGCAAGCACCCGACCGCAGTTATGCGATCCGGGTGGTCCTCAATGTCAAAGATGATAGGCATGCCGGACCATTTCAGAGGCTTGCGTGACTCGACGGGTGGTTCTGCTGCATTAACTTCCTGCACCCACTGCTTGAGTTGGCGGTGCGAGGCATGCAGAGAAGCACCACCGTCAACTCATAGGACCTCTGTGGCTTTCTGGAACTCCTGCTCATCAGTCTCCTCATCATCCATATCTTCATCGTCGCCGTCATCTTCATCCTTGTCGCGGCCGCGAGGAGGTCTGTCTCCTTGCCGCTCCTTGGCCTTGCCGCGACGTCCTCCTCAGCCGGGACGTTTCTTGCCGGATCCACCAGCTCCTTCCTGGGCCTTCTCTTTGTCGCGCCGCTCGTATTCAGCTTTCTGTTGCTCAACAAGCTGCTCGACTCTCTTACAGTTCTGAAGATCATGGCCCTTGGTGCGGTGAATCTTGCAATATTGCTTGTTGGTGCCGTCCTGCTTGTCGGCGACCGTCACCTCCGCGGCAACCTCCTTGCCGGAGTCACCAGTTTTGGCTTCCTTGGCGCCGCCACCGTTGCCGGATTGCTCAACAACTAGCACTTCTTTGCCTTTCCTCCTTCTGTTGTTCCGCCGCCGGTTTTTCCTTGTCGGGGCAGCATCTTCGCTGTCAGATCCTCCCGCTCCTATATTTTCTCCGGGGAGTCTCCTCCCTTCCTCAGCACGCGCACACTTGTCGGCCAGTGCATATAACTCACTGACGTCCCTGATCTTGCACATCGCCATTTCCTCCCGCATCCTGCGGTTCCGCACGTTCTGATGGAACGCGCTGATCACCACGGCAGGGTGGACGTCTGGGATGTTGTGCTGCACGCTACTGAATCTCTAAATGTACTTGCGCAGGGGCTCTCCTTCCTTCTGGGCGAGCAGATGAAGATCACTCTCCTGGCCATGAGGCTTGTGTCCGCCGGTAAAGGCGCCGACAAACTGATGGCACAGATCAGCCCAAGAGGATATGCAGTTGTCCGGCAAGTGCATGAGCCAGGATCTGACGTTGGGCTTGAGCACCAGCGGGAAGTAGTTGGCAAGGATCTTGTCATCTCGTCCCCCGGCAGCTTGTACCGCAATGGTGTAGATGCTGAGGAACTCTGACGGATGCGTCTTGCCGTCGTACTTCTCCGGTACGTCTGGCTTGAAGTTCTTTGTACTGGGCCACTGGACTTGCCGCAGCTCACGAGTGAATGCAGGACAACCTACCGCATACGGCAGATTGCCTGGTTCCCCTGGCGCAGGCATGTCAACAGAGGGCCCAGCGCGCTTGTCGGATTGACGTCGCGCTTCTCTTCGGCGCTCGATGCGGGTTCGAGCGTCTTCTTGTTGTCGATCATGAAGAACTTGGTGCTGATCGCGACGAGCTCGTGGATCCGACGATGCAGTGGAGTCGCTGTCGAGGTGGATCCGGCGAGTCGGCGATCTTGGCCTTCGGGGCGGTGATTGCATGGTAGTTGCACCTCCGCCCGTTTCGTCGCCACCGGCTCGCGTCCGGCGGTCCTGCCGCGGCGGCGACGCGCTCGGCCGCCGTGGAGTGTCGCTGTTGGCTTAGCCGATGAGACTCTGAATGTCACATCCCTGGTCCTGTTATGCACTAGGCTAGACCCTCATGTGTGCATCATGTTTAAATTTTTGAACTTGAACTGAGGAAATTTGGAAGCCTCAAAAACTTAAGTAAAAGAAGGGCAAAAACCCTAAAATCTCATTCATTGTTCCAAAATGCTCTTCTTAGATGTTTAATATTTTTGGCAAGGGTTTTGATCCAAACCAAAAATAATGAACATTTTAAAAGGATTTATTTTTTGGGACTTTGAATTTAAATCATTAGCTATTTGAATTTGAATTATATTCATATAATTAGAATATAATTTCAAATACCCCTGAAATATTTTATGAGCTTTTGGAAAAGTCCATCTAGCAAATAAAAATATTCAGAGGAGTTTTTGGCATTGTTTGAATTTATTTAAATTCAAAACAATGCCAAAACAAATTTAAAAAAATAGAAAACAGAAATATATAAAAAAAGAGAGAGAACCCACCTGGACTTATCTGGCGCTCACCTGGTAGCCAAACCGGCCCAGCACTGCAGCTGGCCGGCCCAGCCTACCGAACCGCCACCGTCTCCCACCTCGCGCCAGAAGGACGCGAGGCGTGTCGCCACCGCACGCCGGCACGCGCTCGGCCACCTCCTGCCTCCCTGCTTGCCTCCGCTACTCCCTGGAGACGCCACGCGGCCCCTCGACCCTCTCTCACTCTCACGTGTCTCTCCCTCCGTCCCTATCCCCCTCTGCTCTCTCTCCCTCCCGCGACCGAACGGAGCCGCCGCCACCGACGCGCTCCCTCGCGGCCACCGCCACCCCACGCCTCACCGACGCCCCAGGAAGCTCCGCCTCGACCCCCTCTTCCTCCCCACCGATCCACGGCCCTCCGGAAGCCCTGCAGCGTCGTCTTCAAGGTCATCTTCAACCTTCGGCCGCCGTCAACCTCATCGTCGATTCGCCGCCGTTCGTGCTTCCCCGAGCTCGCCGACCAGCCCTACACGATCCACGTGAGCCCTGTCATCTTTCCCCTCTCTTCTCGCTGCGGAACGTACCCTCTAGCCGCCCTAATCACCGGAGCCGATCGCTCCTCGCCGCCGGCCATGGCGCCGCCGTGGCCAGGGCCACCCCAGCCTGCTACCAAGTTTGCCGCCCTCCCGGAGCCCGCAGCGCCCTTCCGTTTCCCCTCTAGTGCACCGCAGCGCCGTGTTCGACCTCGGCCGAACTCCGGCGGCCACCTAAGTCATCGCTGGCGCCGATTCCGGCCACCCCGACCCCAGCTAACTCCACCAAGAGCTTCGGCTCGTCCCCAGCTCCACCTAGATGCCCTCCGCGGCCCTTTTGGTCGTCGGAGTGGCCAAAACCACTCTCGCCGCCGTGTCGGGCTCGCCGGCGGCTAAACGCCGGCGCAGCTGACGTTGACTTTGACCACGGGTGGGCCCTGGTTGACTCCGATGAGTCACTGACAGGTGGGGCCCAGCCTTGTTAATTAACCCAGTTTAGTTTAATTAAATTCTAACTAAACTAATTACACTGACACGCGGGACCCACTGTCAGGTTTGACCGGACAGTGACCTGTTGACCTGCTGATGTCACTATGAGGTCATGCTGACGCAATAATTCCTTTCTGGAATTTAAATAAATCTTAAATGATTTAATAATTTCAGAAAATGCCCAAAACTTCTAAAATTCATAGAAATTCAACCGTAACTCCAAATTAAATAAATTATATATGAAAAATTATCAGAAAAATTCAAGGAATCCATCTGTACCATTTTCATGCATGTTAGAACAACTTATAGCTGCTGTTTAGCACAAATCAATTAAATGGCATTTGAATAATCACATATGGAGTTGGAATTTGAATCATGTATTCAAACCAACCTCATTTAAATCATAGCTAGGTGCATTAGCCCAAAACAAATTCATATTGCCATGTAATAGCATGCATCATATTGTGCATTGCATTGATTGTGTTCTTTCTTGTTTGCCGGTGTTTGTCCCCTCTCGATAGACGTGACTCCGACGACGAGATCGATGACACCGATGAAGAACTATATTATCTTCAGAAGTGCCAGGCAAGCAAAATCCCCTTGTTCATTCCGATACAATCCTACTCTCTCGCTCCTGCTCTCTTTTAATGCATTAGGACAACACCGATTCATCTGTTACTTGCTGCGGTAGCTGAACCCCTTTATCCTCTGCATGACCTGTCATTGCCACATTAAATAGATGAAACCCACTAGCATGAGTAGGAGCTGTTTGAGCCCTGTTGTGCCTACTCATTCATGCTTGTTTGTCATGCCTGCTACTGCTTAGAGTTGAGTCAGGTCTGATTCATCGGGGATGAACCAGAGGTGTGTGAACATGTCCTACCGTTGAGAGCTAAGTGTGTGAACACGATTTGGTAAAGGTAGCGGTGAGAGGCCATGTAGGAGTACATGGTGGGTTGTCTCATTGCAGCCGTCCTCAGGAACTGAGTTCTGTGTTTGTGATCCATGACCAGCTACTACCACACATTGGAATGCTTAAGTGCCCCTCTCGACTTATTAATCAACTTGATCTCTGTCCAGGAGTTGCAACTAGTTTCTGGTGTTTGTAGGTAGTGTTAGTAGTCTACCAAGTGGCACCCGGTACAGGTGGGCTTGGGACAGACTAGGCATAGTGGCATGGTGTACCAAGTGGCACCCGGATGGTGGGCTTGGGAACCCTGCTCACATCGTTTGGGGCCGTAAGCGACACCCCGGCCGGATCTCCTTGCGGATGGAACCCGAATAGGCGATAAACCTGGACTAGAGACTTGTTCGGTTAGTCAGGTCGTGGCCGACTCCCTCGCCCAGCTTCCGCTTGAAGGTTGCCGAGGTACATGACGTGTACAGGGCGATAAGTGGCGAATGCGTGTGTGAAGAAGTACACCCCTGCAGGGTTATCATTATCTATTCAAATAGCCGGATTCCTCGGATATGGAAACTTGGACCCCTTGCATAGTTCATAGGCAAGTGAAAGTGGATACTCTAAAATACGCAAGATAAACGTGAGTGCTATGGATGGCGTTCTCGTAGGGAGACGGGAGCGGATCCATAGTGGTGTATTGATATGGTGAATATGTGGACTCGTGTGCGCCACCTCAAAAGAGTTGCATTGCAGTCGTAGTTCAGGTTAGCCACCGAGTCAAAGCTGGCTTGCTGCAGTTAAACTCCACCACCCCCTTTGTTGATAATGATGCATATGTAGATAGATCTGATGTAAGTCTTGCTGGGTACATTTGTACTCACGTTGCTTAATTTATGTTTTTGCAGAGAGACTTCAGTCTCACTAGTAGTTCCACGTGGACTTCGACGTTTAGCTTGTTACCTCAGCTACGATCTTGTGCCCTCGGCAGGATCTGGTAGATAGTCAGGCTTCTCAGCCTTTTTCATTTATAGATGTCTGTACTTAGACATGTTAAGCTTCAGCATGTGCTTTGACTTGTATGCTCTGAGTGTTGGGTCATGAGACCCATGTCTGTAATATCTCGCTCCTCGGAGCCTATTGAATATAAATACTTGAGTCGTAGAGTCATGTTGTGATGCCATGTTGTATTGCATATATCGAGCATATTGTGTGTATGTTATTGAAATGCTTGGTATGTGTGGGATCTGACAACCTAGTTGTTTATCCTTGGTAGCCTCTCTTACCGGGAAATGTCTCCTAGTGTTTCCACTGAGCCATGGTAGCTTGCTACTGCTCCGGAACACTTAGGCTGGCCGGCATGTGTCCTTCTTCGTTCCTGTGTCTGTCCCCTCGGGGAAATGTCATGCGATGAATTCCGGAGTCCTGTTAGCCCGCTACAGCCCGGTTCACCGGAGTCCTGCTAGCCCAGTGCTATAGCTTGGATTCACCCGTTGATGACCGACACATTCGTTGCTGGGTCATGTATGCCTGTCCCTGTAAGTTAGTGCCACTTTGGGTTCACGACTAGCCATGTCAGCCCGGGTTCTTTGTCATATGGATGCTAGCGACACTATCATATACGTGAGCCAAAAGGCGCAAACGGTCCCGGGCCAGGTAAGGTGGCACCCGTGGGAATACCGTGCGTGAGGCCGCAAAGTGATATGATGTGTTACATGCTAGACCGGTGTGAGTTAGGATCGGGGTCCTGACACTGAATGGTGGCCCTCCATTCGTCGATCTTGTCTGACATCGGAGGGTAATCTAGGAGAAGTTGAGCTCGCGCCAAAGTTTCTGCTGGAGTGGTGGGTGGCAGTGGTGGACGGCGCGAGGAACGGGACGTGCTCGAACTTCTAACTATGTTAGAAGGAGCAGTATCCCGTCCAGGCGACCGTGCCCCGCTCGTGTCAGTACGCTGGCGTGCATGCTGGTCTTGAGCGCTCCGAGATCCACCAGCTTGGTCTTGGGCTATCATGCGTATGGCATTACTAGTGCCATGACGCTGTTGATCTTGCGCCTCCTGAGAGTGGCGTGGAACATGTACAGTCGCCGAGGTTTGTGCAGCCTTGTTCTTGGACCTGGCGGCATCATGGGCTTCCTCGTCGACGTCCTTTCTTCCGCCGGCGTCCATCCCACCACTCGTTTGCTCCAACGGTGGCGGAAGTGACGTGGATGGAGCGGCCGCCGCCGAAGTCTTCTTCTTCGGTGGCATGTTGATGAAGGGAATAAGGATCTAGCTCGTGTGAACGCCGGATCAGGTTCACGCAATCTCGACGCCCCCCTACCTGGCGCGCCAAAGATGTCGGGGTGAACTGATCCTCGAACACCTATGGGGCCGGAGGACCGGGCCCCTTTCGGTTCGGTGGCGGGCGGAGATCGCACGAAGAGCAGATCGAGGCGAGGCACACGAGCAGTTTACCTAGCTTCGGAGCTCTCCGGAGAGATAACACTCCTACTGCTGCTTGTCTGGTTGTATTATCTGGTGTTCTTGCTCTCCAAAGCGAGAGTGTGATGTTCTCTGGGCTACGAATGAATTGAAGCCGACTGTCCGAACCTACGAGCCGAACCCCCTCTACGTTGCGCATGGGCCTCCTTTTATACGCTAAAGGGGTCACCGACAGGTGGCAACGCAGAGGAGGGTAAAAACGTAAAAAGCGAGGTAGTTGATACAGTTGCTTGTACAGTGCACCCTACCTAACCCTGACGGCAGGGGACAAGGGCATTAAATGCCCGTCTGAGTCACCCGAACAGTGCAGAAAAGGACCATTAGGGGCGCCACCGTTCGCCACGATGGTGATCTTGTCAGCTTCGCATGCCACTGCGCACTGCTGGCTGCACAGCCTCCCGCCACGCGCACCCGGAGAGGCCCCCAGAGCGACACGTTGGTGGATGCGCTGGAGCATGGACGCAGAGTGGCCGCCTGCCGCGGCAAGCACCTTGCCGCTGTCGTTATCTTCGCTGGGCCCAGAAGCTCGTCGCTCACCGGGCCTTGGTGTACCTTGTTTAGTCTTCCTGGCAAGCTCCTCTTGCCGGGGCCTTGCTGCCTTGCCGAAGCGCGTGGCGCGTCGCGGCAAGTTCCTTGGAGCGCCTTGGTTGGCCTTCCCGGCAAGCTCCTCTTGCCGGGGTCTTGTCTCCTTAGCTTAAATACTTTGTTCTTGGATGGCTCCAAGGGAACCTTGGGGGATCTTGGCGTTCGCCCGGCAAGCCTTTGCCGCGGGGTGCTGCAACTGCCCATGCACAAGTTCGGGGTACTAGGGTACCCCTATTCTAGTACACCGACAAAGATCATGCTAATTATTTGCAACAAGAAACTCAAAGGCAAATAACAGTTAACAAGTATGATTTAACCTTATATTTAAAGGTTGGTGGGTTCTGATTCGAATACGATCAGTAAACCGGACCAAATGGGTTAAGATAAGGTTCAAATACGACCATATAGCCCCCAGTGGCTGTGGCATTGCACCGATCAAGAGGTACTAACAGCTATGTTCTCTTTGGTTCGAATACGACCTATGTTTGAACAGGAAGCCCCCAAATGAGCTTGAGAGGTTTTTAATGACCCTGATTCGAATACAATCCAAGTCGGACCCAAAAGGGGTTAAGCTATGATTCGAATACGATCAAGAAGCCCCCTAGTGAGTTTGGCCTTGAGCCGATCAAGAGGGTTACGACAGCTATGTTCTCTTTGGTTCGAATACAACCTATGTTTGAACAGGAAGCCCCCAAGTGACCATGATAATTGCAGTTAGATTCGAATACGATCATAAGCCGGACCAAAAAAGGTTAGACTTGATTCAAATATGATCAGCTCCTTAATAGTCATTTGAGAATAAGAAATAACAAAGATGCATAATATTTGAAAAGAAAAGAGACCGATGGTCTTACTTTATTACTTATCATGGTATATACAATGTTAAAGTATGTACATGATGAGAGCTAGTAGCTCAGGTGTAGTATGGCCGAAGTTGAGCAATGTTCCATGGCCGGCGGGTCTCCTCCTCCGACTTAAGTGAATCTTTGTGTTCTCGAACGTCAATGAGGTAATACGCCCCGTTGTTTAAGTTCTTGCTGACCACAAAGGGTCCTTCCCAAGGTGGGGATAGCTTGTGTGCATCTGACAGATCCTGGATGAGCTGAAGCACCGGGTCACCTTCCTGAAAAGTCCTGGATTTGACCCGGCGACTGTGATAATGGCGCAGGTCCTGTTGATAAATTGCTGATCGAGCCGCTGCTAAATCTCTTTCTTCATCCAACAAGTCAAGTGTATCCTGTCTGGCTTGTTCATTATTAGCTTCAACATAAGCCGCCACACGGGGCGAGTCATGACGGATGTCACTAGGCAACACTGCTTCTGCTCCATAAACCATGAAGAAAGGTGTGTAACCTGTAGACCTGTTAGGCGTGGTGTTGATACTCCACAACACCGAGGGTAATTCCTCTACCCAGCAACCCGGCGTTCGCTGTAAGGGAACCATAAGGCGGGGTTTGAGACCTTTTAAAATTTCCTAATTTGCTCTCTCAGCTTGACCGTTGGATTGAGGATGAGCTACAGAAGAAACATCAAGCCGAATGTGCTCACGTTGACAAAACTCCTCCATAGCTCCTTGGGACAGATTAGTGCCATTGTCAGTGATAATGCTGTGTGGAAAACCAAAACAGAAGATCACCTTTTTCATGAACTGAACCGTCGTGGCCGCGTCACACTTACTCACAGGCTCCGCCTCAACCCACTTAGTGAATTTATCAACTGCCACCAAGAGATGTGTTTTTTTATCCTTAGACCTTTTGAAAGGTCCCACCATGTCAAGCCCCCAGACCGCAAACGGCCAAGTGATTGGAATCATCCGGAGCTCTTGAGCCGACACATGCGCTCGTCGTGCAAACTTTTGACATCCATCACATCTGCTGACCAGATCCTCTGCATCAGCGTGAGCCGTCAACCAGTAAAAACCGTGACGAAAAGCCTTGGCCACTAGAGATTTTGACCCGGCGTGATGACCACAATCGCCTTCATGGATCTCCTGAAGTATTTCTTGACCTTCTTCGGGGGAAACACACCACTGAAACGCTTCGGAGACACTGCGATGGTATAATTCTCCATCCAAAATCGTCATTGACTTAGACCGCCGGGTTATCTATCGAGCCAGGGTCTCATCCGCTGGCAACTCTCCCCGGGTCATGTAAGCCAAGAACGGTACTGTCCAATCTGGGATGACATGAAGAGCCGCCACCAACTGTGCCTCCGGGTCAGGAACAACTAAATCTTCTTCTGTGGGCAACTTGACAGACGGGTTATGTAGAACATCCAAAAAGGTGTTAGGTGGTACCGGCTTACGCTGAGACCTCAACCGGCTTAAAGCATCAGCTGCTTCATTCTTTCAACGGTCAATGTGCTCCACCTGATAACCTTTAAAATGCCCTGCAACAGCACCAACCTACCAGCGATAAGCCGTCATGAGAGGGCCCTTGGAGTCCCACTTGCCTGATACCTGTTGAGCCACCAGATCTGAGTCTCCAAGACATCTGACCCGGCTCAAACTCATCTCTTTTGCCACTCGAAGACCATGGAGCAAGGCTTCATACTCTACTGCATTGTTAGTGCAAGGAAACATCAACCGTAACACATAACAAAATTTGTCACCTCGCGGAGAGGTTAACACAACTCCAGCCCCCGAGCCTTCCGACTGTCTGGACCCATCAAAATGAATAGTCCAATACATGTTGTCTGGTTTCTCTTCTGGAATGTGCATCTCTGTCTAGTCATTAATGAAGTCAACCCGTGCTTGAGATTTGATCGCAGTACGTGGCACATACTTCAACCCATGAGACCCAAGCTCAATTGCCCACTTGGCGACTCGCCCAGTGGCTTCTCTGTTTTGAATGATGTCTCCCAAAGGAGCAGAGCTAACCATGGTGATTGTGTCCCTAAAAATAATGTTTAAGCTTCTGGCTTGCCATGAACACCCCATATACGAGCTTCTGCCAATGTGGATATCGTTGCTTGGATTCAATTAGCACCTCACTTACGTAGTAAATCGGACGTTGAATCGGATGCTCCTTGCCAGCCTCCTTGCGCTCCACCGCAATAGCCACACTAACAGCTCGTGAGTTGGCGGCCACATATAACATCAGCAGCTCTTTCTCAACTGGAGCAGCCAAGACCGGCGGCTCAGCAAGCTATGTCTTCAAATCTTCAAAAGCAGAGTTTGCTGCATCGCTCCAAACAAAATCATCTGTTTTCTTCATCATCTGATACAGAGGCATTGCCTTCTCCCCTAACTGGCTTCTGAACCGGCTCAGAGCAGTGACATGACCCGCCAGTCACTGAACGTCATTGATGCATGTTGGTTTGGCCAGGGATGTAATTTCCTTGATTTTCTCCGGGTTAGCCTCAATACCTCGGTTAGACACCAAAAAACCCAAGAGTTTGCCGGCTAGGACTCCAAAAACACACTTGGCCGGGTTAAGCATCATTTTGTAGACCCGGAGATTATCGAAAGTCTCTTTTAGATCTGCCACCAAGGTTTCCTCCTTCCTGGATTTTACCACTATATCATCCACATAAGCATGAACATTGCGTCCAATTTGATCGTGAAGACAATTCTGCACACATCGTTGGTAAGTCGCCTAGGCACTCTTCAGCCCAAAAGGCATAGACGCATAGTAGAAAGCTCCAAAAGGAGTGATAAAAGCCGTCTTCTCCTGATCTTTGACTGCCATCTTGATCTGATGATAACCAGAATATGCATCCAAAAAACTCAAACGTGCACAACCCACCGTAGTATCAATGATCTGATCAATACGGGGGAGGGCAAAAGGATCAGTCGGACAAGCCTTGTTCAGATCGGTATAATCCACACACATACGCCAGGTGCCGTTCTTTTTGAGTACCAGCACTGGGTTGTCCAACCACTCTGGGTGAAAGACTTCCACAATGAACCCGGCCGCCAAGAGCCAGGCCACCTCTTCTCCAATGGCCTTGCGCCTTTCTTCATTGAACCATCGGAGAAACTATCTGACAGGTTTAAACTTTGGATCAATATTGAGAGTGTGCTCAGCGAGTTCCCTTGGGACACCCAACATGTCTGAAGGTTTCCATGCGAAGATGTCCCGGTTCTCATGGATGAACTCGATGAGCGCGCTTTCCTATTTTGGATCCAAGTTAGCGCTGATGATGAACTGCTTGGACGAGTCGCCAGGCACAAAGTCAACCATCTTGTGTCATCAGCTGATTTGAACTTCAACACCGGCTCATGCTCTATTGTTGGTTTCTTTAATGACGTCATGTCTGCTGGGTCAACATGATCTTTGTAAAATTTTAACTCCTCTGTTGCACAGACAGATTTAGCATAGGCAGCATCACCTTCTTCACACTCCAAGGCTATTTTCCGGCTCCCATGTACTGTGATGGTGCCCTTATAACCCGGCATCTTAAGCTGCAAATACACATAACATGGCCGAGCCATGAATTTGGCATAAGCCGGCTGTCCAAACAGAGCATGATACAGGCTTTTGATCTTAACCACCTCAAAGGTTATTTTTTCTGCTTTGGAGTCATACTCATCCCAAAAGGCTACTTCCAGTTCAATCTTACCCACTGGGTATGCCGACTTGCCAGGAACCACACCGTGAAAAATAGTGTTGGATTGTTTAAGACTCTTATCAGTCAATCCCATCCGGTAGAACGTCTCATAATAGAGGATGTTGATGCTGCTGCCTCCATCCATGAGTACCTTAGTGAATTTTTATCCACCAACCTGAGGCGCCACCACCAAAGCCAACTGACCCGGATTATTGACCCGGGGTGGGTGATCCTCTCTGCTCCACACAATAAGCTGCTCTGACCAACGTAAGTAACATGGAACCACCGGCTCAACGGCATTGACGACCCTCTTGTGAAGCTTTTGGTCTCTCTTACATAAGCTAGTGGTGAATACATGGTATTGCCCACTATTCAGCTGCTTCGGGTTGCTCTGATATCCGGACTGCTGCTGCTGATTACCTTGGCCGGGTTGTGGATTATACCCTCCTTGGTTACCAGGATGGCCCTGACCGTGGAATCCTCCTCCACCTAAGCCGGCGCCCGGGCCTTGGAAACTGCCTCCACCTGAGCCGCCACCTGGGCCGTGACCTCCATCAAACGCATTTGAATTTTTATACGCCTTCATGATCGTACAATCTTTCCATAGGTGGGTGGCTGGCTTCTCCCGGGTGTCGTGCTTTGGACAAGGCTCATTCAATAATTGCTCAAGGGTGGGACCTGACCCGCCCGACCGAGGGGGTTGTCTACCCTTGCACCGTTGATTTCCGCCCTATGCATTGGTGTTATCAACAAACTCATCAGCCTTACGTTTATTACCTCCTTGATTCACCGGGTTATGCTGGTGACCCTTGCTGTTGTTGTTCTTCTTTCCCTTCGTTGCCTTTTCTTCGTCAGACACCGGGTCCTTGGTAGTATCAGAATCATCATACTTGATGAGAGCCTCCATCAGTGTTCCCATGTCATTACAGTCACGCTTGAGCCGCCCCAGCTTCTGCTTCAGAGGTTCGAAATGGCATTTTTTCTCCAACATTAAGACTGTTGAGCCGGCATCCATTTTATCAGATGAATGTATTATCTCCTTGACCCGGCGCACCCAATGGGTTGTGGATTCACCATCCTCTTGCTTGCAATTGGTCAGGTCCACAATCGACATAGGCTGCTTACACGTGTCTTTAAAGTTCTGGATGAACCGGGTCTTCAACTCCGCCCATGAGCCGATAGAATTGGGTGCCAATCCCTTCAACCAAGTACGAGTTGTTCCATCTAACATCATAGTGAAATAATTGGCCATTGCTGCATCGCTGACCTCCAATAACTCCATAGCCATCTCATAACTCTCAATCCAAGTCCCGGGCTGTAAGTCAGCGGTATAATTAGGTACCTTACAAGGCCCCTTAAAGTCCTTCGTCAAACACTCATTACGTATGGCCGGCACCAAGCAAGGAACGCCCCCGGTTCTTATGGCCACTCCTGCCTCGACCGAGGTTGCTGGATAAGCCGGAAAAGTTTGATGAGCCGCTTGATCTGCTGCCATTTGAACTGCTCATTCCGCCTCTTGACGAATCCTCTCCTGATCCGCCAAGTTAAGGGCTCCAGCCCGCACCGGCTCATGCCTGTATGGCCGGTTGTGGCATTGAGCATTGCTTGACATCTCTGCGGATTCCATATGCCTATTGTAACTCGGGCTCCGGCTTGGGCGAGGATTGAATGGATCCTATCTCGACTATAGGAATATGCATCCTGCTGCGCCAGAGCTGTTTGAAGAAGTTCTCTTACCCTCCGTGTTTCAATCGCTGCCGGTGAGTCACCTTCCATCGGAAGAGCTGCCAGACGAGCCGATGCTGCGATGAGGTTTTCCAAAGGGTTGGAGAAGTGACCCGGCGGCGTTGGGACATAATGAGGTAGAGCGGTAATTATACGATGTGGATCCATGGCGCGTGGTTGGACCGGTGCGCCGGGTGTTGTAATCCGGGGTGCCTCCGGTGGGTTACTCCCCCCGGCTCCGGGTGTGTGAAAAAGATTCCTAGGATTGAGCGTCAGAGGCAGACGTGATTGGGTTTTCTAATGCCTCCTCCTCATGACCTCGTTCGATGCGGTCAGATCCACTGAGAGCCGGAAGGTCTCCGCTTGAAGCTGTTGAGCACGAACATCCAAAGCCGCCCGCTCTGCTGCCATCCTGACTTCCTTTGTGGGTAGATTTTCTTTAGCTTGCACCATCTCTTCACGTACGCGTGCCACCTCTTCGTCATGCTGGGCTTTATCCGCCGGCTCTACCATGGCAGTCAACAGAGTCGTCAGTTTATCCATAAGGTCCATCAAGATCTGAGCCGGGGGGCGCGCGGGGTCTCCTGACCCGGCTGCGGCCGACCTGGTAGCTGTTGCCGCCGCTGCTGTAGAGTTCTGCCCGGGTTGTGTCCCTGCCATGAAGACTCCGGCCCAATTCGGCGGCTCAAGAGGATCCGGAATACTGCTGCCATCGAAACAACCCTCGAGCATGTCGTCATGTAGTTGGTACAAAGAGTCTGTCTCTCCCGTTGATGAAGCAGTATCAGAACAGACAGCCGTCTCACCACCCTCCACCGATCCTTCAGATTATTCACTGTCGTTGACGCAGCCTACGAAGGCATGCTTCATGGTAGATTGAACACGGGCAGTCCTCGTGCGCCGAACCGTTTCGATGAGGTTGGTGTGGACGTCCGGCTCGGGACCTGACTTGCCGATCTGGCCTATGAAGACGTGAATTCCGCCGAAGGGGACCCGGTATCCGTACTCAATTGAGCCGGCCTCTGGGCCCCAGCCTTCGTCATCGATGCAGAGCTTGCCACGACGACTCTTGGTCATCCGGCCCACAGCGTATCCTTTGAGCCCTGCGAAGTTGCCCTTCAAGAACTCAAATCCACCATGCGCTGGCCCCACGGTGGGCGCCAACTGTCGTGGAATTGTCACGGCAGATGTCCTAGAGCAAGGACTTAGTCGTAGGGCCATCGCACTAGGAAGCTTAAAGGGGTTAATCGGGACAAAGGACACGAGAGGATTTTATACTAGTTCGGCCCCATATGATGAAGGTAAAAGCCTACGTCTAGTTGGGGTTGGTATTGCTGGGGTTTTGATCACCAAGAGGTTCAACTCGCCGGCTTGGTTATCGACTTGTTGTTTCTTGCCCTAAGCCGCCACCGGGTCGTCCCCTTATATACATGGGTTCACGCCTGGCGGCCTACAGAATCCTGGCCGGCTCATAAACGTGTCTGGCTCGGTGACTTCCTTTACATGCCTTTCTTTACAAGTCTTTCCTTACATATGGCGGTTCACAATATCAGACCTTAAACCGCCTCCAGGCCTTTGGGCCTTCTATAATATTTAATAAACTATAATCTTGAATGTTTACTGGGCTTCTTGTGTAACCCGCCATTGGGGCTAACCCGGCCCCTCCTGTGCGGCTTTTAACTGATTGTAATATCCCCAACAAAATTATTCTGGGTTCGTTTGGCCTTTTTTTTATATTAATTGATTTTCTAGACAGTTAATGTGCATAATTCAAATTTGAACTGCAAACACATGCTCCGATGCACCAAAGTTGGTTGAAAAATCACATGTGTGTCCTTGGGTGAATTTCTAGGTCCCATGCAAGAAATAGGAATGAAATTCAAACATCTGGGCGTCATGACTCGGCTGAGAACATTGAGAAACTTGGTTTTTAAATTCCTGCAAATCCAAAACTCGCCTGGAAATCATGAAGCTTGGCATGGTGTCATTGCATGGTACTAACATGCTGAGATAAAAAACTTGGCCGAATTGCAACAAGTTTTGGTATAAGCTTCTTGCAAACCGGAGCTTCTCTCAAGAAGGCTCATGGTTCTGAGAGGGAACGTATCACCTTTGTGTGCGAAGTGATATACGCTGGCCCCCTTGATTTTGGTTACAGAGGCAACATAGAACTATATGAGTGTCGTGTTAAATTTTGGGATTAGTCCGGGTTCGTTTGGCCTTTTTATACATTAATTGAGTTTCTGGTCATTTAATGTGCATAATTCAATTTTGAACTACAAGCACATGCTCCAGTGCACCAAAGTTGGCTGAAAAATAACATGTGTATCCTCGGGTGAATTTCTAGGTCCCATGCAAGAAATGGGAATGAAATTCAAACATCTGGGCGTCGCGGATCGGTCGAGAACATTGAGAAACTTGGTTTTAAAATTCTTGTAAATCTAAAACACGCCTGAAAATCATGAAACTTGGCATGGTGTCCTTTCATGGTACTAACATGCTGTGGTAAAAAAATTGGCCGAACTGGAACAAATTTTGGTATAAGCTTCTTGCAAACCGGAGCTTCTCTCAACAAGGCTCGTTGTTCTGAGAGGGAACGTGTCACCTTTGTATGCGAAACGATATACGCTGCCCCCCTTGATTCTCTTTACAGAGGCAACATAGAACTATATGAGTGTCCTGTTAAATTTTGGAATTATTCCAGGTTTGCTTGGCCTTTTCTATACATTAATTGAATTATTCTGGAGCATGGCATTCTTGTCCATAAGTTTCTTGACGATGACGACTGTCCTCTTCAACAAGGCGGGTTAGGAGAAGTTGAACTGGTGTAATGTGAAAGGACGGGACGAATGGGAGCAAACTGTTGTAAGGTAGAAGTCGGGGACGAGTAGGGCGTGCGAACGGCGTGGGGTGGTTGGCTTGCTCGGTGGTTAAACGGCTGAATTCCCCCAAAGAGTTCCCGAGTACTATGCAGGACCCACTAGATGTCATGTCTACTAGACCCCTATCATAGGCCTGGCAGTATAGCTTCTGCGTGTTCGCAAGCCATGCCGGCGCACCTCCCATGACCTTCGCCTCCCTCGCGTGGTCGCGCCCTTTGAGACTTCGGACGGCTATAAATGAGCAATTTGTTTGCCTACTCCGCATGCATGATACTCCCTCTGGTGTTTTTTACTCCGCGTAAGATTTGTGTCAAGTCAAAGTTTGCAAAGTTTTTGACCAAATTTATACTAAAAATATCAATATCTACAATACCAAATATATATTTTATGAAACTACATTTCATAATGAGTATAGAAATATTGATTTGACATTGTGAATGTTGATACATTTTCCTATAAGTTTGGTCAAAGTAGAGGTACGTTGACTTTAGACAAAACTTATATGCACAATGCAGACTAATTCCTCCGTCCAGGTGCATGCCATGTCCTATCTAGTCATCACAACAAGGTTAGCTATTAGAGTACTACTACCTCCCTTCTAGTTTAAAGGGCTCGATTCAAAAATTTCACCTACTCTTACCAAGAAAGAGGTGGCGGAATAGTTTTTGTAGTCCGCAAAAGTACTCAATTAATGCTCTTGTTCTTCACAGAAAAATGTGTTTACCAATGCATTCTCGCAGTGCATGCATGCATGAACACTAGTAAATGACAAAGCTTTTGAGTATCGATTATGTTTATTTTTTCTACACCACCATGAATGTACTCCCTCCGTCTAGGTGAATAAGTCATCTTAGGCTAGTCATAGTGCAGAGTAACTTTAGACTAGTAACATGCATATCTTACTAGTCTATGGTACTACCTTTATAGTGGAGAGTAACATATGTGTGGTATCATGCAAGCCATCATTTATTAAGATGTAGACTCATTTTATCATGTGATGCATTATGTTACAGTAACTACATGCCACATAAGCAAACTTTTCTTGGGGTGTGTTATGTTACTTGCTAAGTTACTCCCACTATGACCAGCCTTAAGTTGTGTACCATGACCAAGAATGAGGGGAAAACGAGAGAACTTAATATTTATTTGCTAATTAATAGCATTGCATGCAATGAACTAACCACTGCATGTCGTGTTTGGTAGTCTTGAGTCATTAAAAACATGCACTCCCAACATCTCTTATTGGTTGATATGTCAAGAAACAAGAAGCAAGGTGGGAGTTAATGCACCGCGCCTAAGTGTTTTGGGATTATTTGGTTTTCGTAAGGTGACTTAGAGCGAGTACAATAAGGTACAGTCAGCATGTTGTAAGAAGTAAAGTAATATTTCTAATGCTTAGTTGGAGGAGAGAGGATAGGAGAGAGAATGTAAGCAGGCTGTCATGCAAGAGCCAGCTGCAGCACATGCTCCCAGGCACTATATGAGAGTGGAAAGTGGGCCATGTATTAATAAAGTAGCACATACTTATAGCTAATTGTTATACATGTTGGCTACAAGTTGGCTATAGATGACATGGCCCTTTCTTATAGTCAACAGTTGGCTATACTATTAAGTATTAACCATGCTCTTAGACTAGTCATAGTGGGAGTAACTTAGGTACTCCCTCCTTTCCGGTTTATAGGGCTTATCTCAAAATTTTAGTTTTCCCATTTTATAAGTCTCAATTTTGTTGTTCCCCATCACATGTTCAGATTTCAAGGTGCAATAAATCATTGCATGCAAGTATTAAGAGAAATTGACCAATGCATGTACTTTATGCATGCATGCATTGCAATTAATGCATTGGCACATTTTTTTGAGGAAATCAAGCGCATTAATTGAGTGGTTTTGCAAACTACAAAAATTGTTCCACCACTCACCATCTACCTTGGTTGGTGAGATTTTTGAATTGAGCCCTATAAACCAGAAAGGAGGTAGTAGTAACATAGCGCACTCTTAGAAAAGTTTGCTTACATGGCAAGTAGTTAATGAGAGATGGTAACATAATATGTTATTGTAACATAGCGCTTCCTGAGACAACATGAGTCTACAAGTTAATAAATGAAGTCATCTATGATACTACTATTATGTTACTTTGCATTATGAAGGTAGTAACTTAGACTAGTGTCATATGCATGACACTAGTCTGAGTTACTCCCCACTATGACTAGCCTTATACACCTAGATAGAGGGATTAAATCAGGATGACTTGGAAGGGGCAGAGGAGATGTAAGAAATGGTTCATCATAAGTCTTTCACCATTTCTGTAGTAAAAAATCTCAATTAACCTCATAAATGACAAGCGAGAACTCTAATGAAGCAAAAGCATACATGGAAGATTCTAGACTAAACAAAAAATGGTACACTTTTATTCAAGCGCGATACTCTAACAGAGCAAGTTCATGCGTGGAAGGTTCTATACTATAAATAAGAAGTCTCCACATGCTTAGACAGTGGATTACATTGAGCGAAGACTAATGATGAACATTTGACTTGGTAATGCATATGACCAGGTGAACCTCCTTGGACTCCCCGTGCACCATCTCGGGGTGAAAATCATATCAGGCGTCTTCCATGTCCACATTGCCGGCAACGGAGCAGCTCGGCACAGTCCCAGTCAATGTGATGGAGGTGGTGTGGGCGCCCTCGAACCTCCGGGGGGCAGTAACAGTGAGCACGCACTCGTACACCGGCCTCGCGTCAGCGTGAGCGATGTTGCCCCTAACGCACACTATAGAGACGGAGCGGTGGCCTGCGTGGGCCTTGCCGGTGCCCATGGCCAAGAGCAAGATGATGTCTTCCTCCTCCGCGACTAGCAGGCGACAGTGATCCTCCAGCGACTCCGACACGACAAACGGGTAGCATGTCTCGTACTTGATGTTCACCGCCACGGTCCAGTAGTGAGTGACAAACAGTGCCATGAGGTGATGCACGAGGCTCCCCGACGAGCCCTCAAACGGCGGCGTTCACTCATAGCAGTAGCAGGGCGCGTGCGGGCATCTGGAACTATTCTCCGCCAGCGAGTGTTGGTCGACGTACCTCTCGCAGCCGAACTCTTGTAGACGCATGGCACCTTGCAGGCATTGACCAGGCCGTCCATGAAATGGGAGTGGCTATAGGGACGTTGCGCCCGCCGAATGGAGCGCAGGAGGGAGTGGCTGTAGGGGACGTTGCGCCTGCGAATGGAGAGCATGAGTGGCACACGAAGCAGTAGATGGTGTCCTTACTAGTACTCCCTAGTCTCTACTCTTATGAAAAACCGAGTTGGTGATGATGGTGTGCCTGCCATCTTGTAATATAGACCGTTCGATTTATATCTGACGGATAGAAAACAAACTATGACAATTTTACAAAAGATACCCGCACCTCTCTCCACATTTATAGACAAGGCCTTGCCTCGTTCATCCTTATCTCCCACAACCTCATTGCTGAGCAATTAAAAAAGGAAGTATCTGGAACAATCTGGCATGGTGGCCGCTGTCGGTGCCGTCCATCCCCATGCCCCCGCCCAGTCTGACCACCCGTCACCACCATGCCCCACTCCTCCTCACCTTATCTTTCATCTTTCTCGAGATATCATTTTTTGATGAAATTCTCGAGATACAATATTTCTGATAAATTTATCGAGATATCATTTGTTTTTACACATGGGATTACTCCTGCATGGGTCAATCACAATAGGTGTTTTGTAAAAAATGCATCTTGATGTTCTGTGCAATGTATGGGCATCTTGCTAGTTTTCATATAACTAGCAGAGTGACCCGCGCATTCGCGCGTCTAGATTTAAAAGGTGTATGGCAATTTATTAGCAGCTAAGTTTTGAAAGTCAATCACACATTCCTCTCGCTCTCGTATATTTTTTATTCTTTGTTGTTTAGCAATCAAACCAAAGGATCCATAAGTCTTTATGATATAGGAAATATATAAAATAATTCTTATTCAAATATATTCATCTACAGATTGTTATTTTTATATGTCAAAATATAGATAAAAAGTTATACAAAATTCAATTCCAAGGAAAATGTTACTTAGATCGAAAGAATCATTTTTGGTCAAGGTACTACTTTTTTTAATATCCTTATCAAAATCGTACTTATATTTCTATTGATTCCCTGCTTGTCCTTTCACCATGGCATCTATCTTTCGACTAATAGTATTCTTTTTTTCATAGAGAATAAATTTGATCCTGGCATATAAGTAATTTTCTTGCATTCTTGCTCTTGGTGATAACCATCTTTAGATGTTATTTATGGCTATCTAGTACGATTGGTTCTCATGATCTATTTAAAAAAATCAGACAGATTAGTTGGTCAATTGGTGTCAGCAGCAAGATGGTATTGCATGCACTTCAGCTAATTTGGCTACTGATATTCCTATAACATTTACTTTTAGTATTTAATCTCAACTATCAGAATTAGGACCGATCATATAATCAAAATAGATAATTATTTAGCCTATATGGACCAATGTAGTGTTAATTATTATTTTTCTCTTTTCTTTGTTACCGTTCATCGACCCCATTAGTTTCTTAATATCATATTTTCATGAGGTCAAACTCTGAATCAAAATCATATACTTGGATCTCGTGGATATGCGTGATGACGTGTCTTTCTGGCATTAGAATTACACTTAATTATTTATAATTTCCAATCCACGATTTTAACTGATGATTTTCATTTATAATATGTCAAAAACTAAATGACATATGTCATAAAAATATTTTCTAGTCAATAGGATGTTATTCTTGCATGTTCGAACCATACACTTTTGCGTGTATTAGTGTAAAGAATTTAACATGACCATATGTTTAGTTATGTGCCTTATATTTAAGAAGGATAATGTATTTATCTTTTGCATGTATATTGCAAATGCTTTCACGTGGTCCTTCTCATGACTATTTTCAACAAAAAAACTTAATTTATATTATCAACCATTATAATTAGTGCGCATGTCATTAATATTTTGTAAAAAACATTGCGAGAATAGGAATATTATTTTTGGCACTTAGATGTCCATCTATTGTTTTGTATCAGCTATCCATTAGATAATTATTGCCGCAAACATCCTATTGTAGACATACTTTTTCTGTGAGAACTATTGTCGACATACTTTATTATTATTAACAAAAAGTATACTGGAAATTTGTCTCCGGCACATTCTATGCCATTTATGTATACACATGTAACTTTTTTATCTGGGTAGAGAAAGTTTGTCAAGTACAGAGAGTTTCCTAAGCCATGTGAAGCACTAACGAAGCAGTGAAGATTGATTAATTTATAACATTTATTTATATCCTATTTATTATAGCTGAGATCATAGATGATGTCATCAGATGTATTATTATGAACAGACTATTGTCTTTTGTGAGGCGCTTGGGCTCTATATACTCCAAGACGGCAGCAGTGACCTTCTTTTTTCTTGACACATGGCCGTGACTTCTTGATCTCCTTGGCAGTCGTCCTCGGACTCTTTATACGTAGTTGGCAGCCGTGACTTTTTTTTCAGTGGCCCTGCCTTTCTAGTAGTTTGCCCGCCGTGAGATGGCAAGCTTCCTTTTTACGGGAGCTGGCAGCGAAGTGCTCGGACTCTTTATATGGCTGTCAAGCTTCCTTTCAGTGGCCGGACTGAATTTCTAAATGAAAAAACCTATGTCTTGGATGGAAAACGTGGCGAACTATTCTTACGTGCCATGACAAATTGTTTGTACACACATATATTTGTATGTAACGCTATATCTATTAAATCATGACCATTGATATATAAAATTGACGATCAAGATAATTTAATACATGTGGATGAATGTCATGTCTTATTTGACTCTTGTTTTAATTATATAATAGATTTCAAACACCACGTAGACACGGTCTTTGACCACTTTACAACTATGTTAATATCATTGTTTGTGGTCAGCCGGTGCAAGTTATAGCCCCTGGTGTTTTAACCCTTTTTTAGTAATGATATCTGGCGATTGTTCGCCATGAGCTCAATCCTGGCGAATCCCACGTAAGCGTCAGATTTCCATCCGACGGTGGCCTATTTTTAAGCCATAGTATTTGACAAAACCGCCACCCTTACACACGTATTGTAACTGCGTCGCGGGTGTTTGCAACTGCCATGTCTCCCAGCGAACGTTTGCTGGGGATTGGATTTAACACCGATGGCGGCTCATAGTCGTTCCACGCTCGGGCATTGAAGTTTGTAACTATTTTAGACTAGAATATACTACTCTTCCTGTGCTAGTAGTAGAGTAGACTCCTACTCCACTATATGCAAAATAGGGCATAGTAGTAGGTACTGTAGGGAGTACTAGTACTGTGATCACTCAAGCAAGTTGTCTGGCATCGATATGACCCTACGCTACGGGGATGTGTCTCGTAAGTCAAGTGGCGTGTTGTTTGTCATCATCACCTGTCCACTTCCCACAGCACATATTCGCTTCTCCATCTTCGTCCGCACATAATCGTCCAATCTTCCATCCTCGCTAAGGCGCCTCCCTCCTCTTCTGAAACCAAAGCACTAACAATGGCAGAACCGAGCTGCGTCCATCGAAAGAGTGACTGGAATTCGCTCCCCACAAAGGTAATCAAGCTCATTGTTTCGCGTGTGGGCAATCTCAGTACCATGCTGCTCGTCGTGTGCTCGTTGGGGTTGTACCGTTTACGCAAAGCCCTTAGACCGGAGCTTCTTAAACCAGCTCCTTGCTTTTTGATGCCGCCAGATCTTCAGAAATGGCATGTCACACAGCATAATGATTGTAGGGTGGCGAGCATCACCCCCTTGACTGTGATCCGATCCTTGTCATTGAGAAATATATTAACGGTATGTATTGGGTAGGCATGAACATGTCTTGGATGGTGCTCGTTGACGGTCGCAATAGCTGGATGCTCGTGGAGGTCTACACCCGGCGATTGATCCCCCTTCCTTCGATTAACATTGCACTGCTTTGGCACCGCAGCCCAGAATACTCAAAATCTTATAGTAGCCAACATGATACCAAGTTTGATTTGCTCAAGGTTGTAATCTGTCAAGTGCCCACAAGATCTGCGAATTATAAAGACTTTTGGCTAATTGCGCTCTTCAACCGCGATCTCGCCTATCTGATAGGTCACTGCGGTAAGTGGATAAATCTGCACGTCCATCGCAGGATCATACATCCTCCATGGTTCTCTGATGCCATTGAACACAAGGGCTTCATTTACGCTGTGGATTCCTTCTATGGCTAGTCGTATTGCTGGCCTACTCCAGTTATCACTACAAACGACTGTTACAGCAGTATGTTACTTTCCTATGATATCATGATGGCTTGCTTACATTACTGTCAACATTTACTGAAAAAATATTCATGCTCATAACATGCTGTTCTTAAGATTGACTAGAGTACGAGCCCTTTTTTATTTGACTCCAACTTGATCTGAAATTGTAGGCCACCTGGTGTCCCTACCCTTCCTAATCCTAGAACCTTTCAAAGAAAAGCGGCATGGCAGTTGCAAGTGGTTCCTGGCTCGATCAGACAACGGCGAACGATTGATGATCGTTCGCATGTACCGGACGTGTTGTTTCACGAAATACAATCACAGTCACTGCAAGGTCTTTGAGCGTTCAGGAATTTTTGACTAGAGGTTGGTAAGTAGCCTTGGTACACGCTCTATGTTTCTCAGACTGAATTATCCGATTAACCAGGAGATAACCTGCTGCAAGGATCATGATGGTAGCATGGTTTCGTTCATCAGACAAAACTGTGTGTACACAGCGTACCATGCGACTCTGCATGCACCATACCCTGATATGTGTTGCCACGCTCTGCAGCCCAAAGTAGGAGAGAGGGTCGCAAGTATCAGACTTCGACCTACTGGCTGAAGTTTCCCCTGTCAGGCACCCATCTAGTTCAAGCCGCCAGCCAATCTCCACATCATAATAAATAGTAACGTCTAACTAAGCCAGTTATTGAGATGCGTACACTTGGTGTAGTAGGATCTTTATTTAGTTTGATGCATACACTTGTTCTTTTTTGGTAGCCCTTTTGCAATGATGGATGATGTTTGGTTTGGAAGAGAGAGCTGCGTCTTTACTCTTCTCGCCTGCTTACTGCTTCTGTTGCACCCCCAGCCCCTGGTTGTTGCCGCTACTATTTTCAGTGTACAATCAGTAGTATATTTCCTCTGTTGGTTGAACAAATGTGTTGTTAGAACGACAAACACAATGTTTTGGAAGTCGTTGCACGATCCGATCCTTTAGCGAGTACTCCCTCTGTTTCAGTTTACAAGTCTTGCGTGTATACCTAGGTTGCCAATTTTATTACCGTAATATAAACTATATAACACAAAAATTATATTGTTTGAAAATATAACATCTGACGTTTATAATGGTACGTTTTTTGTAATATATGACTTCTATTAGGTTGGTCAAATTGATGACCTAGGGGTACGTGCATGCCTTCTAAACTGAGAGAGGGAGTACTATTTTGGTATGGAACACATTTTCCGCTTGTCGATAACATGTAGCCCACTGATGAAGGCCCAATAGAGGAGCCCATAATTAACTGGAAGGGAGGCTCTCACATGAATCCGGCCCAGGTACATGCTCATGGTCCCCTATACATAAATAAGTAAATAAATAAAGCTAAATGGTCATGCACCAGTTCTTTAAATTCAAGATTTGAAAAGTCAAATTTTAACAGGAGGATATTATTTCCTATGAGAGTGTCATTACATTCAGTCGATATTATTCTTAGGCAAAGATAGAGACCAGTCTTCTTTCTCCCACCATTTTCTTCCTACAACCAGCGGATCCATGCAAATCATAGTGAACGTCATAAATAGTTCCGGTCCATTTATATTTTTCTGATAAGAATGCCCAACACAGCCCAACACATTTGCGACACCACTTTATCCTCCGCCTTGGTGCGCTCGCTGCGGCACCACTGTCCGGCCCTGTCAACATAGTGAATTGGGAGAGGACTGTAGTTGTGAGTATGGCAGTACGGACCCACCAGGTCCACTCCCGAACACAAGCAAGCGCCTCTTTTACTACTCAGATGCACCCCTTATTTTTTTACTCTAATCCACCCTGGTGATATCTAGGACTCACATCATTATCAACATATAGTCAATTAACGGCAGAATTGCACAACTTTTTTTGAGGATTTGTTCGGAGGAGCAGGCTATAAAGTGGGTTGTGCGGTCTCTGTGGCCCGGCTAACAATATGACCAGCCAAGCAGTTTTTTCTTTAGGAAAATAGGTAGCCCACTATTTCTTTTTGAAGAATACCCAATCTAGGCCTATTTGTTTTCTCTGACTTATTGGGCTGCAAATCTTTCAAGACGAGGAGGGATGCATTTCGGCCTGGCCAAAGAGTATGGGTAGTATATCTTAAAAGTAATATCAAAGGAGTTGTAAATTCCAAAAAAATTATAGCAAATGGGCAATTAGTTTTGCTTTTTTGTTCTTCACTGATATTTTATATTTCATTGGATTTTAACATGACATAGTACTAATTTATTTTTAAATTTGTTTTAGTATGGCTACTAATTTTTAGATTAAGAATATTTTGTTCTCCAGCAAAAATATGCGAATTTTTAAAAATTTCGCACATTTTTTAGTTCAATTTTTTAACCCTAGCAGTGACCAGAAAATGGGCAGCAATTCTAAAAATGGAAAATAGGCTGCAATAAATTCCATATGAATTAGCAAATGGGCAGTAAAATATGAAAATAATAGCAAATGGGTTGTACACGCCACATATTTTGAGGTTGACTTGTTTACACAAGGCTTTGTCAGTCAACACACGATTGTCACAGCAGTGACTATTGGATGTCCATCCAACGGCCGACGTGCTTCTTCAATCTCTAATCTTCCTACTCCAGCCGCCTAAACCAGCGCTAGCAGGACTGCCTGCTCCCTCTTGTTGTGGCCGGCTATGATGTTGGCTTCACTGGCCCACCCTACTCCCTCCGCTGGCCTATCCATCCCTCTACCCACCCGCACCTCCTGTTATTCTCTCCAGTGACGGTAGCCTCACGCCGCAGCCGAACCAGTCAACCGTCATACTCTCCACATCATGGGCATCCACTGATGTGTCTTCGCTGGCTCCGGGTTGTTCCATTCCTAGGCCTCACAGTCGTCCACCGCAGTTGTGCTCTAGGCGCGGCGTGCTCAACATTCAAGAAACGATATCCATCGGAATAGGGATGTACATGGAGAGGATGACAGTAGGGACCCCATGGTCCATGGCCGCACGCAAGCAACTGCCTCCTTATTACACAAAAAATGATTCCTCCCACTGACATCTGGGGTGCACAGGTTCGGAGGCTGACCTGTGGGCCTACTAAGTTGACGCGTATGCATTGGCTTTGTCAACTTAGTCAATGAATGACACTAGCAGCAGTGACCGTTGGATTTTAATCAAACGGTCCTGCTGCTTCTTCAATCGCTGCTCTTCTTGCACCAGCCGCCCAAACCAGCGGAGGCGAGACCGCCTGCTCCTGCCTTATAACGCCCCGGATGTAACTTTCCCAATTTGTACTCCAACTCTTGCCGTTTCCGACGTTAAGTTATTTTATTTTCTCGGGTTCGGGTCTTTGTCTCCATGTGTTGTTTTCATTGTCATGCATCTCATATCATGTCATCATGTGCATTGCATTTGCATACGTGTTCATCTCATGCATTCGAGCATTTTCCCCGTTGTCCGTTTTGCATTCCGGCGCTTCGTTCTCCTCCGGTGGTCATTTCTAGCTTTCTTTCGTGTGTGGGGATTAAACGTTTCCGGATTGGACCGAGACTTGCCAAGCGGCCTTGGTTAACTACCGGTAGACCGCCTGTCAAGTTTTGTATCATTTGGACTTCGTTTGATACTCCAACAGTTAACCGAGGGACCGAAAAGGCCTCATGTGTGTTGCAGCCCAACACCCCTTCATTTTGGCCCAAAACCCACCAAACTCTACTCCATGCTCTAGAGCGTTCGATCACGATCGCGTGGCCGAAAACCGCACCTCATTTGGACTCCCCTAGCTCCACTTATGCCTATAAATACACCCCCCCTTCGTTTTCGGATCTCTCTCTCCCTGAAACCCTAGTCTAAAAAAACAGATCCCCGCACCGACGGACATGTCCGGAGCCTAGCCGGACACGTCCGCCGCGCCCCTTCGCCCACTCCCCAAGCGCCACGTGGCACCGCTCCACACCCGCCGCCGCCGGGCCCGAAGGCCCGTAGCCGGCCCCGCCGCCGCCTCCGCGGGCCAGAGGAGCCCCGCGCCTCCCGGCCTCCTCC
>NC_057794.1:222916246-222923837 GCF_018294505.1 Triticum aestivum | reverse complement strand
CGTGCTCCCTCGCCGGCCGCGCCGCTCCACGTCGACCCCGCCGCCACACCGCGCCACCTCGCCGCCTCCGCCCTCCGCCCCGGATCCGGCCGGCCTCGCCCCGGCCCTCTCCTTCCTCTCCGGCCACGACAGTCTCCGGCGAGCTACAGTAAATCCGGCGATGCTCGTAATCCGTGAAAGATCCAGATCTGAGTTTCGGGTTGACTTTTTCCCTCTCCCCCTTAATTTTTTATGCCTACTTTGACCTGCCGTAACTTTGCATCCGTAGCTCCGATTTGGGCATATATCATATCAAAATGTTCGCCTCGACGAGTACATCATTTCATTCCATTGCATCATTTTCATTTGAGCTCATCTTGATGCCCAAAATTCTGTTAGAAGGAGGCTTCGTGAGTTAATTGTCAGATTTGCTAGTTCATCTTAGACTTTTGTCATTTTTGCCATGATTAATGTGTGCATGATATGCCTGTGAGTCCTTCATATGTTTTGTTAAGCATTTTGTCTTCTTTCCAGAGGTGCAACCCATGCATTTTTAGGATGTATGTGGTGACTTGTGCAAGCTTGCAAAGTGAGGCACCCGGAAAATCTGTTTTCAGAGACTTAGTTGTTTTCACCAAGTCTGGGATTATTTAGTTCTTGATGCCATATGTTCAGCTTGTTTCCTAGTGATCCGTGCCTCTTTTGAGGATGATCAATAAAGGAGTTTTGTTAATCATGTTATGCTCTATCCATCCGTGTCTTTGTTTGCAATTTTGGAGCACCCTAGCTTGAGTCAATCGAGCTCTACTTTTGCTTCGTTGTGAATCTGGGCAGATCGTCAACTCGTTTGCGATTTTGCCATTGTTATTGTAGTTGATCCGTGCATGCTATGCCATTGTTCTTGCCATGTATAGCTTGTATTTTGTGCCTTCTTTATGAATGTATGCTTGCCTTGCCATGACTTGCACCGTAGTGAGTGCATCGAGCTCGTTTACATGCCTTCGTGAGTTATATTTCAGCATGTCTCAGTTTTCACTAAGTCTGAAAACTGATTATGTTTTTGCTATGTTCGTGTGCCCGTTAGTATATTTTGTGAACCCTTTTGGCCCCAGGTCACTTTGGGTCTTTTGATAAGCTTGTTGAGTAGCTCCATGCCATGCTCTTCTTTATCATAATAAGGTCATGTATCATGTTGTTTTGCTGCTCCGAAGAGGGCTTCGTGATCTGAAATTTCAGACAAGTGTTAATTTCACTAAGTCTGGAATATGTTTTGCATTTGCGTTTTTTCCATTTCACTAAGTCGGGCCATGAGTGTTTGTATGATGGATGTTATTTATGTACTTTGATGTGACGTGGCGAGTGTAAGCCAACTATGTATCTCCCCCTTTTATTATACATTACATGGGATGTTGTGAAGGTTGCCTAACTTGCGACATATGCCTTCAATGCGATTATGTCTCTAAGTCGTGCCTCGACACGTGGGAGCTATAGTCGCATCGAGGGCGTTACAAGTTGGTAATCAGAGCCTTCCCCGACCTTAGGAGCCCCATTGCTTGATCGTTTTTAGCAGCCGAGTTGTGTCTAGAAAAATGTTTTGAGTCATTTAGGAATTATATATCGGAGAGTTTAGGAATTCTTTTTACTTCCCAGTCTCCTCATCACTCTGGTAAGGCATCCTGACGTAGAGTTTTGACTCTTCTCTTCTCAAATTTCACTAAAAAAAAATTTTAGGATCACGCGAGTATCTTGGAATCGTTCCGATGGCTTATGATGAGAACATTGACTTGGTGCCTCCTGTCAGGGGTTTAGTGGAAGTGTCCCGGGGAGTTGAGCTCTGAGGTGTTGTCATCATAATTTTATCGCTGCAATTCTGGAATACTTGAGATATGTTCGCCGACATCGAAAATCTCTTTTATGCAGTTCGTTGGTGAGATAACCTCGACGCCACCCAGTACTGGGGCGGGAGTTCGGGAGTATCGCCATAACTTGTATAACGGATGCTTTTCGAAGGTTGAGGTAGATGGTTTCCGAAGGTTTCTTGGTTATGTGTTGAAGGATGGATACAGCTGGATGTAGGATTTGCTAGTTTGGGTGAGATATTATGCTTCCCCTGTATCCCCAACACCTGATTGCATAACCGGAAAGGTTCGGAAGTTTCATAGGTGGGAATTCTCGTAGCTCTAGTTCTTCTTCCACGGATATTGGTTTGAGATTGGGATTTCTTACCAATTATTCATTCTTGATCCGTACCTTGTTGATTTATTTCTCTACCTTAATTCTATGTGGCTTCTCAATTTATGGATATGTGACCATTTCAAGAGGAATGCATTCGTTCATTTTGTTCGGATGTGAAGACTATATGTTGCAATTTTCATTCCGTTGGATTCAGCTTCAATATTTATCTGTCAATGTGCTAATGGTGGTCAACCTCTTCAGGATGGCTCCTCCAACACGCACGACTCCGAATCCTGATCCGCCACCGCCTCCACCTCCTCCAGAGGCATCGCAAGCTGTGTTGGCCGCAACTAATGCAAACACTCAGCTGATCATGCAAATTCTTCAAGAGCGCAATCAAGGCAGTCAAGGGAATCAAGGCAGCAATCAGAGTCACTTTGCTACACTCAACCAGTTCCTTGCTAACGGGCCAAAGACTTTCAGCAATTGTGTTGAGGCAACCGATGCTGACGATTGGCTTGTGGATCTGTGTAAGCATTTCGAGTGCAGTAACGTCAGGCCTGAGGACTTTGTGAAGTTCGCTTCCTTCCAACTCTAAGATCAAGCTGCACAATGGTTCCAGCAGTACAAGGATTCCAGAGGTGGACGTGTTATCACTTGGGATGATTTCCGTCGAGATTTCCGAGCTCATCATATTCCGCAGAGCGTGGTTGAAAGCAACCATGAGGAATTCCGCAATCTGAAGCAAGGCTCTTTGTCTGTCTATGACTACAACAAGTTGTTCCAGAAGCTTGCCCGCTTTGCCAAGCAGGACGTGCCTGATGAGAAGAGCATGATATATCAGTTCAGGCGTGGTCTCAGAGAAGAAATTCAGCTGCTCTTGTCCTCTTTGATCCCTTGAGATACGATGAGTTCTACAACATGGCACTGAAGCAAGAGGCTGCTCAGTCGAGGTGTGATGCTTCCAGGAAGCGAGTCAGAGATGTTACTCCTTCTTCCTCTACTCAAGTGGCCAAGCAGCAGAAGTTTTGGCTTCCTCCTCCTCCGTTCCGTCAGCCGTTTCAGCAGAAGAGCAAAGGTGGCAGTGGTTCTTCCCACCCACCCAACCCTGGCTTTCAGAACAAGACTTCGTCTCAACCTCCAAGATCGAGTGCTCCGTATCACCGTCCGCTTTCAGAGGTCACGTGCAACAAGTTCCAACAGAAGGGTCACTATGCCAACTAGTGTTTCAACCAGAGGCGCCTTCCCCCTCCTCCTCCTGTCAGATCGGCAAGTACAGCTGTGGTCAAGCATAACCCCAAGCACGCCAAGGTCAATTTGCTAAATGCAGCTCAGGCAGAGGACTCACCAGATGTGATCATGGGTAACCTTCCTGTTAACGATGTTCCTGCAAAAGTTCTTTTTGACACTGGTGCATCACTTTCTTTTATTTCAACTCCATTTGTGGCCAAGCATGATTTTGTGACCGAAAGGATTCCTGTTCCATTGAAGATTGTGTCTCCGGGCAAGCAAATGACTTCTAACAATTGCGTCCCGGATGTCTCTATCACGTTGGGCGATTACAAGTTTCTCTCTTCACTGGTGGTTCTTGGTAACTCGGATATTGATCTTATTCTCGGAATGGATTGGCTTTCTAAGCACAAGGCTCAGCTTGATTGCGCAGCCAGGCAGATTCAATTAACTCATTCGTCTGAGGATGTAATTGTCTTTGCCGCTCGGGATAATACCATCCGTCTGTTTTCTCTCAATGAGAAGGGTGAATTGGATGCCATCTCTCAAATTCCAGTCGTTTGCGAATATCAAGACGTCTTTCCAGAAGAGCTTCCAGGAATGCCTTCGCACCGACCAGTTGAATTCGTTATTGATCTTGAGCCTGGTACGGAACCTATGTGCAGACATCCTTACAAGCTTGGACCTGAAGAGTTGAAGGAGCTGAAGAAGCAACTCGATGAGCAAGAAAGAATGGGTCTCATCCGGCCTAGTTCTTCTCTGTGGGGTTGTGGTGTTCTTTTTGTGAAGAAGAAGGATGGAACGGACCGACTTTGTGTTGATTACCGTCCAGTGAACAAGAAGACCATCAAGAACAAATACCCACTTCCCAACATCAATGAGTTTCGAACAACTCAAAGGTGCCCAAGTATTCTCCAAGCTTGATCTCCGTATGGGTTATCACCAGATTCGCATTCGTGAAGAAGATATTCCCAAGACAGCATTCAGAACAAGCTTTGGTTCATATGAATACACTGTCATGTCTTTTGGCCTCGCCAACGCTCCTCCGACGTTCTCTCGCATGATGAATTTCATCTTCAATGCCTACACCAATGACTTCGTTTTGGTCTATCTCGACGACATTCTGGTTTTCTCGAAGAACAGGGAAGATCATGCCAAGCACTTGCATTTGGTTCTCGATAAGCTCAGGGAACATCAGTTCTACGCCAAGTTCTCCAAGTGTGAATTTTGGCTTGATGAGGTTCTTTATCTTGGTCATATCATCTCTGCCAAGGGCATTGCCGTGAATCCTGAGAAGGTGTCTGCAATTGTGAATTGGGAACCTCCGCAGAACATGAAGCAACTCCGCAGTTTTCTCGATCTCGCAAGCTATTGCCGAAGATTCGTCAAAAACTTTTCTAAGATCGCGAAGCCTCTCTCTAATCTTCTTCAGAAGCACGTCAAGTACGTTTGGTCTCCGGAGTGTGATATTGCTTTCAACACTTTGAAAGAGAAATTGATCACTGCTCCAGTTCTGACTCCACCTGATGAATCCAAGCCGTACGAGGTCTTTTGTGATGCCTCTCTCCAAGGTCTTAGCACAGTATTGATGCAAGAGAAGAAAGTGGTTGCTTATACCTCTCGCCAGTTGAAGCCTAATGAGAAGAACTACCCCACTCATGATCTCGAGTTGGCGGCAGTTGTGCATGCTCTTTTGACTTGGAGACATCTTCTATTGGGAAGAAAAGTGGACATTTTCACTGATCACAAGAGTCTCAAGTACATCTTCACTCAGCCTAATCTCAACCTCAGGCAAACTCGATGGGTCGAAATGATTCAAGAGTATAATCCGAGTATTGAGTATACTCCAGGCAAGGCCAATGTGATTGCTGACGCTTTGAGCAGGAAGGCTTACTGCAACAGTCTGATTCTTAAGCCTTATCAACCCGAGCTTTGTGAAGCTTTCCGCTAACTTAATCTGCAAGTTGTTCCTCAAGGTTTCCTCGCCAACCTTCAAGTCTCTCCTACCTTAGAAGACCAGATTCTCCAAGCCCAGCTTCTTGATGCTATGGTGAAAAAGGTGAAGATTGGGATTGCCAAGAGTCAGTCCAAGTACAAGTGCTACCGCCTTGATGACAAGGACACTCTTTTCTTCGAGGATCATATTGTTGTACCCAAAGGTGACCTCCGTCAAGTGATCATGAACGAGGCTCACAATTCTCTCCTCTCCATCCACCCTGGGAGCACGAAGATGTATCAGGACCTCAAGCAAGCTTATTGGTGGACTCGAATAAAGCGCGAGATCGCTCAATTCGTGAATGAATGTGATGTCTGCAAAAGAGTGAAGGCAGAACACCAAAGGCCAGCTGGTCTCCTCCAACCTCTTGCCATTCCAGAATGGAAGTTTGACCTAATTGAAATGGACTTCGTGACTGGGTTTCCAAAATCCAAGCGTGGCAATGATGCTATATTCGTTGTCATCGACAAGCTCACCAAAGTGGCTCACTTTCTGCCTATCAAAGAGTTAATCACTGCAGCTCAATTGGCGGAACTCTATACCTCTCGCATTATCTCTCTGCACGGTATTCCTCAAGTGATCTCTTCAGACCGTGGCAGCATCTTTACCTCGAAGTTTTGGGATTCTTTTCCGCAGGCCATGGGCACCAACATCCGCTTCAGCACTGCTTTCCATCCTCAAACAAGCGGTCAAGTCAAGCGTGTCAACCAGATTCTTGAAGATATGCTCAGGGCTTGTGTGATCTCCTTCAGCATGAAGTGGGAGGATTGTCTTCCTTATGCTGAATTCTCCTACAACAATAGTTTTCAAGCAAGTTCGGGCAAGGCCCCTTTTGAAATTCTGTATGGCAGGAAGTGCCGTACCCCTCTCAACTGGTCTGAAACCGGTGAACGTCAGCTCTTGGGTAATGACTTAATCACAGAAGTAGAAGAAATGTGCAAAGTCATTCATGATAACCTCAAAGCAGCCCAATCCCGTCAGAAGAGCTACTATGATAGTAAGCACCGTCATTTGGCTTTCGAGATCGGAGATCATGTTTACCTCCGTGTCTCTCCTATGAAAGGTACTCGTCGCTTCAGTATCAAAGGGAAGCTTGCCCCTAGATACGTGGGACCTTTCAAGATCGTCAACAAGAGAGGCGACCTCGCCTATCAACTCGAGCTTCCTTCAAACTTTGCAAATGTTCATGACATGTTCCATGTCTCTCAGCTTCGAAAGTGCTTCAAGACTCCTGACCGCACTGTTAACTTCGAGGACATTGAGCTCCAAGAAGATCTCTCTTATCGTGAGCACCCAGTTGCTATTCTTGAAGAGACTGAACGCAAGACTCGCAACAAGTCAATCAAATTTCTCAAAGTCAAGTGGTCACACCATTCCGACCGTGAAGCTACCTGGGAACGCGAGGATCACCTCCGTTCTGAGTACCCTGAGTTCTTTCAGTCCTAGATCTCGGGACGAGATCTTTTCGTAGTGGTGTAACTTTCCCAATTTGTACTCCAACTCTTGCCGTTTCCGGCATTAAGTTATTTTATTTTCTCGGGTTCGGGTCTTTGTCTCCGTGTGTTGTTTTCGTTGTCATGCATCTCATTTCATGTCATCATGTGCATTGCATTTGCATACGTGTTCATCTCATGCATTCGAGCATTTTCCCCGTTGTCCATTTTGCATTCCGACGCTTCGTTCTCCTCCGGTGGTCATTTCTAGCTTTCTTTCGTGTGTGGGGATTAAACGTTTACGGATTGGACCGAGACTTGCCAAGCGGCCTTGGTTAACTACCGGTAGACCGCCTGTCAAGTTTCGTATCATTTGGACTTCGTTTGATACTCCAACGGTTAACCGAGGGACCAAAAAGGCCTCGTGTGTGTTGCAGCCCAACACCCCTTCATTTTGGCCCAAAACCCACCAAACTCTGCTCCATGCTCTAGAGCGTTCGATCACGATCACGTGGCCTAAAACCGCACCTCATTTGGACTCTCCTAGCTCCACTTATGCCTATAAATACACCTCCCTTCGTTTTCGGATCTCTCTCTCCCCGAAACCCTAGTATAAAAAAAACAGATCCCCGCACCGACGGACATGTCCGGAGCCTAGCCGGACAAGTCCGCCGTGCCCCTTCGCCCGCTCCCCAAGCGCCACGTGGCGCCGCTCCACACCCGCCGCCGCCGGGCCCGAAGGCCCGTAGCCGGCCCCCGCCGCCGCCTCCGCGGGCCA
>NC_057794.1:222879365-222915695 GCF_018294505.1 Triticum aestivum | reverse complement strand
CGCCACCTCGCCGCCTCCGCCCTCCGCCCCGGATCCGGCCGGCCTCGCCCCGGCCCTCTCCTTCCTCTCCGGCCACGACGGTCTTTGGCGAGCTACAATAAATCCGGCGATCCTCGTAATCCGTGCCAGATCCAGATCTGAGTTTCGGGTTGACTTTACCCCTCTCCCTCTTAATTTTTTATGCCTACTTTGACCTGCCGGAACTTTGCATCCATAGCTCCGATCTGGGCATATAGTATATCAAAATGTTCGCCTCGACGAGTACATCATTTCATTCCATTGGATCATTTTCATTTGAGCTCATTTTGATGCCCAAAATGCTGTTAGAAGGAGGCTTCGTGAGTTAATTGTCAGATCTGCTAGTTCATCTTAGACTTTTGTCATTTTTGCCATGATTAATGTGTGCATGATATGCCTGTGAGTCCTTCATATGTTTTGTTAAGCATTTTGTCTTCTTTCCAGAGGTGCAACCCATGCAGTTTTAGGATGTATGTGGTGACTTGTTCAAGCTTGAAAAGTGAGGCACCCGAGAAATCTGTTTTCAGAGACTTAGTTGTTTTCACTAAGTCTGGGATTATTTAGTTCATGATGCCATATGTTCAGCTTGTTTCCTAGTGATCCGTGCCTCTTTTGAGGATGATCAGTAAAGGAGTTTTGTTAATCATGTTATGCTCTATCCATCGATGTCTTTGTTTACAATTTTGGAGCACCCTAGCTTGAGTCAATCGAGCTCTACTTTTGCTTCGTTGTGAATCTGGGCAGATCGTCAACTCATTTGCGATTTTGCCATTGTTATTGTAGTTGATCCGTGCATACTATGCCATTGTTCTTGCCATGTATAGCTTGTATTTTGTGCCTTCTTTATGGATGTATGCTTGCCTTGCCATGACTTGCACCGTAGTGAGTGCATCGAGCTTGTTTACATGCCTTCGTGAGTTATATTTCAGCATGTCTCGGTTTTCACTAAGTCTGAAAATTGATTATGTTTTTGCTATGTTCGTGTGCCCGTTAGTATATTTTGTGAACCCTTTTGGCCCCAGGTCACTTTGGGTCTTTTGATAAAATTGTTGAGTAGCTCCATGCCATGCTCTTCTTTATTATAATCAGGTCATGTATCATGTTGTTTTGCTGCTCCGAAGAGGGCTTCGTGATCTGAAATTTCAGACAAGTGTTAATTTCACTAAGTCTGGAATCTGTTTTGCATTTGCGTTTTGGCCATGCTTGTTTGAACCTCATAATGGACGAATTGGCCGTAGCTCAGTGCTAGACCTTTGTTAAGCATCTTGTGTACATCCCTTCCATGCATTTTGTTGTCATGTTTGGGTGCTGTAGCATGTTCATCTCATTGCATTTAGATGCCCACTTGCTGTAAATCGCAGACCAGTGTCATTCTTAAAACGCTTGCCATTTCCAAACCGTAACTCCGATTCCGACGTTCTTTATATCGTTTTCAAGTGATTTCATCTCATCTTTCCAGTGGCACCCTTGGAATTCCAAGTTGAGGCCAGGTTCATGCTTTTCCTGTCATATCTTGCATTTTGCATCCCGCGTCGCATCCCGCATAGCATATCATCATTTCATCATATTGTTTGAGTTTGCACGTGGTTGATTGTATCCTTGTTGCTTGTTTGTCTTGTTGGGTAGAGCCGGGAGACGAGTTCGCTACCGAGGAACCCGTTGAGTTTGCTTTTGAGGATCCAGTCAACTCTGACAACTGTGTAGGCAAGATGATCATACCCTCGAAATCACTACTATCTTTGCTATGCTAGTTTGCTCGCTCTTGCTATGCCAATGCTACGATGCCTACCTTTTGCTTGTCAGCCTCCCAATTGCCATGTCAAACCTCTAACCCACCTTGTCCTAGCAAACCGTTGTTGGCTATGTTACCGCTTTGCTCAGCCCCTCTTATAGCGTTGCTAGTTGCAGGTGAAGTTTGGAGCCGTTCCTTGTTGGAACATTTACTTACTTGTTGGGATATCATTATATTGCTATGTTATCTTAATGCATCTATATACTTGGTGAAGGGTGGAAGGCTCGGCCTCCCGCCTAGTGTTTTGTTCCACTCTTGCCGCCCTAGTTTCCGTCATATCGGTGTTATGTTCCCGGATTTTGCATTCCTTACGCGGTTGGGTTATAATGGGAACCCCTTGATAGTTCGCCTTGTTTAAAGCTTTTCCAGCAATGCCCAACGTTGGTTTTACCATTCGCCACCCAGCCTTTTCTTTCCCTTGGGTTTTGCAGACTCAAGGGTCATCTTATTTTAACCCCCCCCCCCCGGGCCAGTGCTCCTTTGAGTGTTGGTCCAAATAGAGCCACTTGCAGCGCCACCTCGGGGCAACTTGAGGGTTGGTTTTAGTTGTACGTAGTGTTCATCTGAGTGTGCCCTGAGAAAGAGATATGTGCAGCTCCTATCGGGATTTGTCGGCATATTCGGGCGGTGTTGCTGGTCTTGTTTTAACCTGTCAAAGTGTCTTGAGTTACCGAGATACCGAGTCTGACCGGAACGTCTTCGGAGGAGGTCTATTCCTTCGTTGACCGTGAGAGCTTGTCATGGGCTAAGTTGGGACTCCCCTGCAGGGATTGAACTTTCGAAAGTCGTGATCGCGGTTATGGGCAGATGGGAATTTGTTAATGTCCGGTTGTAGATAACTTGAACCTTAATTAATTAAAATGAGTCATCTGAGTGTGTTACCGTGATGGCCTCTTCTCGGCGGAGTCCGGGAAGTGGACACGGTGTTGGAGTAATGTTTGCGCAGGTTGCTCTCTAGTTTCTCGCTCGTGCTTTGCCTCCTCTTCTCGCTCTCTTTTGCGAATAAGATAGCCACCATATATGCTAGTCGCTTGCTGCAGCTCCACATATATATTTGCCTATCCTTCCTATAAGCTTAAATAGTCTTGATCACGAGGGTGCGAGATTGCTGAGTCCCTGTGGCTCACAGATACTATAACTCCAGATGCAGGTCCAGGTGATCCCGCTCCAGGTGACGAGTACGAGCTCAAGTGGGAGTTGGACGAAGACTCTCAGCGTTACTACGTGTCTTTTCCTGATGATCAGTAGTGGTACCTAGTTGGGGTTCGATTCAGGGCCTTGTCGCGTGTTGGGTTTTCTTCTATTTTGGCGCCGTAGTCGGGCCATGAGTGTTTGTATGATGGATGTTATTTATGTACTTTGATGTGACGTGGCGAGTGTAAGCCAACTATGTATCTCCCCTTTTATTATACATTACATGGGATGTTGTGAAGGTTGCCTAACTTGCGACATATGCCTTCAATGCGATTATGTCTCTAAGTCGTGCCTCGACACGTGGGAGCAATAGTCGCATCGAGGGCGTTTCATAGATGAAACCCACTAGCATGAGTAGGAGTTGTTTGAGCCTTGATGTGCCTACTCATTCATGCTTGTTTGTCATGCCTGCTACTGCTTAGAGTTGAGTTAGGTCCGATTCATCAGGGATGAATTGGAATGCGGTGAACATGTCCTACTGTTGAGAGCTAAGTGTGTGAATATGATTTGGTAAAGTTAGCGGTGAAAGGCCATGTAGGAGAACATGGTGGGTTGTCTCATTGAAGCCGTCCTTAGGAACTGAGTTCTGTGTTTGTGACCCATGAACAACTACTACCACTCATTGGGATCCTTAATTGACCCTCTTGACTTATTAGCCGCCCTTGTCCTCTATCTAGGAGTTGCAAGTAGTTTCTGGTGTTTGTAGTTGCTGGAGGCTGTGCGCAATGCTGACCCGAGGGGTGGGCTGTGATGCGGTAGGCACATGGCCGGGTATGCCGGGCGCCCGTTTGGTGTCGCAGAACCCTCTTCACATCGTTCGGGGCCATATGTGGAAACCTCGGCCGGACTCCCTTCGGATGAAACCTGAATAGGCGATAAACCTGGACTAGGGACTTGTGTGGTTCGTCAGGTCATGGCCAACACCCTCGCCAGGCTTCCGCTTGAAGGTTGTCGAGATACATGACGTGTACATGGTGGTAAGTGGCGAGAGGTTGTGTGAAGAAATACACCCCTGCAGTGTTAAGATCATCTATTCGAATAGCCGCGTCCGCGGTAAAGGACTTCTGGGTTTCTTATACAGTTCATGGACAAGTGAAAGTGGATACTCTAAAATGCGCAAGATAAGCGTGAGTGTTATGGATGGCGTTCTCGCAGGGAGACGGGAGCGGATCCATATTAGTGTATTGATTTGGTGAATATGCGGACTCGTGTGCGCCACCTCAAAAGAGTTACTTGCAGACGTAGTTCGGGATAGCCACTGAGTCAAAGCCGGCTTGTTGCAGTTAAACCCCACAATCCCTTTGTTGATGCTGATGCATATGTAGCTAGTTCTGATGTAAGTCTTGCTGGGTACATTTGTACTCACGTTTGCTTAATTTATGTTTTTGTAGAGAGACTTCAGTCTCACTAGTAGATCCATGTGGAGTTCGACGTTTAGCTTGTTAACTCAGCTACAATCTTGCACCCTTGGGAGAGTCGTGTAAATAGTCAGGCTTCTCAGCCTTTTCCATTTGTAGTTGTCTGTACTCAGACATGTTATACTTCTGTTGCCTGTATGCTCTGTATGTCAGGTCATGTGACCCATGTTTGTAATGTCTGGATCCTCGGAGCCTAATGAATAAATACTTTGAGTCGCAGAGTTTTGTTGTGATGCCATGTTGTATTTGCACATATCGAGCATATTGTGTGTATGTTAATGAAATGCTTGGTATGTGTGGGATCCGACAACCTAGTTGTTTATTCTTGCTAGCCTCTCTTACCGGGAAATGTCTCCTAGTGCTTCCATTGAGCCATGGTAGCTTGCTACTGCTCCGGAACACTTAGGTTGACCGGCATGTGTCCTTCTTCGTTCCTGTGTCTATCCCTTCAGGGAAATGTCACGCGTTGTTCCTTGAAGTCCTTGTAGCTTGCTACGACTTGGGTTCATACGTTGATGACCGACACGTTCGTTTCTGGGTCATGTATGCCTACCCCTGTAAGTTAGTGCCACATTGGATTCACGACTAGTCATGTCGGCCCGAGTTCTCTGTCATATGGATGCTAGCGACACTATCATATACGTGAGCCAAAAGGCGCAAACGGTCCCGGGCCAGGTAAGGTGGCACCGGTGGGAATACTGTGCGTGAGGCC
Organism: Triticum aestivum; assembly: GCF_018294505.1. Lineage (NCBI taxonomy): Eukaryota > Viridiplantae > Streptophyta > Magnoliopsida > Poales > Poaceae > Triticum > Triticum aestivum. Next base: position 222,910,561 of record NC_057794.1, on the reverse strand, counting down.
GCAAAGTGATATGATGTGTTACATGCTGGATCGATGTGACTTAGAATCGGTGTCCTGACAGGGAATCCTACTCTGTCATGACTCGGAGTATGGTGCGATCTGGAATTCAAAAACAAAGGAACAAATACTGGACTCGGACTAGTGGCGGAGATATGTAGGGCGGTGGAACACGGACTAGTGGCGAATCTTGGATGAAGGTGGACTCAGATTATCGTGATGGCAGTGGATACGTGGTATATGGCAACGGTGATGACGATGGTGGTATATGGCAGTAGTGATGACAATGGTGCAACGACTTCGTGACAACTTGTGAACAGAACTCGAAACTCTAAAGGACTAGACACTAAGACCAGCAACTAGACACGATGATGCAACCGCAAATTCAACAATGCAAAACCCTAAAAAGATTATGCAAAGGCTCAGATTGGTTCGGATATGATGAACTAACCCTTATTTTTTTGGCTTTTTCGTGGATTGTAGGTATGAAGAACAGACTCGGTCTAAATTACGAAAAATTGTAAAATCTCACCGAGCAACCTGGAAATCTGATACCACTTTATAGAGGCGAGGGTGTCCTGATGTTTCGATGAGATAGCTATCGTTTTCTGTGGGAGTCGACCTTGACGATCCGACTACGAACATGCGAGACATCGCGCCTTAGAAATCGCTAAACTAACTTCCGAGAGGTTATTGACCATGCCGGAGCATGATCAACCTGACCACGAGGGTCTATTTCCTGCAAGCAAACAAAGAACAAGCAACAAACTAAGAATGCAATCTGGATATTGCGAATATAAGATGAAAGCTTTATTGATCAAGGTGGGGTTCTGTGACATCTTTGTCTGGTCGTTGAACACAAACGAAGTACGCGAAGTTGCAGCTATGGCGAACGTTTAATCTAAGAAAAACCCAAAGTCTAAACGATGCCCTAAGGGTTGTATATATGGAGGAAGAGGGGGAAATTTCGTGGCCCTTGGATGAGGGGTCTGAAACCAACCCTAACTCATGTTTCCCCACACAAACGGACTCTAAAAACAGCCTATTCTTAAGCATTTTGAAATTACATGGGCCTGGCCCAATAATAAGGTGATGCAGCACCTAGAATAGCCTCTGGAAAAAAATTATGAAGTGGCATCTTGTATATTTCGCCCAAGGCTTCATGCACTCCTTATGGTGGCTTCAAAGTCCTGAAATCATCACTTGTGACTCCGTTCTTGTTCCCCTTGCGCGTGCCATCATCTCCATGCTTGGTCTTGCTCCAGTGTTCATCCCTCTTATCCATGCTAGGCCCTTCATTTGTATGCAAAACAAATGTATCCAATTTAGGCAGCATCATATTCTCATGAACAATAGAATCATTACCAAGAAATAAAAGTACCTGATAATTTAATTGGCGTGCGCGACCTCTAGTAATTGGTCCAGTATATGTAGCAGTAGGGGCTGTGGGTGTAACAATGGTATTGATGTCCTCATCATATGATCATTTGATACTGCTCTATTATACTATGCACTATAATTAAAGGTGGCATCATACACTAGTATCATATATATGCATGATACTAGTATATGGTACTCTCCACTATGAGTAGCCTAACTATAGCCTAACTAAAACACCCACATGTACTTGTAGTAGGGTTTTTGACTTCATATGCACTAAATGCAAGGTAAGTGCAAAAAATGACTTAAACATAGCAGACAAGACCTGAAATGGGCTAGAAAATCAAACCAAGGGTATATCCGCGATTGTTTTCCATGATTTTTTTGCGAGTTGGAATGATGTAGTAACTGACGATTTGGAGTCCGAAGTGCCGCGTCTACTTATGGAAACTATGATCCTTCTTGTGAGATGCTCCAGTATGGAAGTTGCGAGCACCAAAACTTGTGCCAATCTTTACTAAAAAAATTCCATGCGATCATGAGAGCACGCCATAGTGACACAATGATTTTCGTTATTTTTGGGACTCTTATATGCATTTCCTGAAATTAAAATACCAACAAGGCCTACGCCTCTGGCCGCACCCTGCGGCCGAACTATTTGAAGTTTTTTCCCGTTCTCGGACAATGAATGAAAACTCGCAAAGCGACACACAAATGATCTTACTAGCACCCACGTGTAGTTGCAACTATATATGTGTGTGTGCAAAAAATGACTCAAAGAAACCAAGCAAGATCCCTTTTTCCATATTAAAATATGATAAAAATATCATCAATGTATTGGTGAAAGGCCATATGTAAATAGCAATGGGACATCATGACTCTCCCAACACAACAAGCATCAATAGCATGTGGCACAGGAAAACATGGTAATAGTAACAAGGATCTCCACCAAGCATGCAAATACACATAGGAGTATCATAATTGTGAATCATGGGTAGATGCAAGCAAGGGTCACAATTGCATGGCAAGATCATGTAAAGATGCATAACATGCAAAGTGAACAAGATACAATGGGCATAAATGAACAAGTGATATATAGCCCATAGCCGTGTGAGAGCCAAGTAAAAGAGATGTCCGTAGTCATTGCGCGAAGAGAATGGTGGTAAGGATAGTCCATGGGATCCCAGGTCATCTTCGCTCTCAAGAGCTCGTCACGTCAACTCTTGGGATTGAGAGGTTGACGAGTATACGTGAGTACCTACACAAAACAAAGACAAAGGAAAAATTGTGAGTGCATGGTATATGTACACATCATCTGATGCGGAGCATCTCAAGATCATCCCCATGGACCTACCTACGTCTCCCACGACACCACTTGGACCAATGACAAGGGCATGAGCAAAGGCTATCGAAGATAAGGTGAACTCGCTCCACTCCGAACTACCACTTTCTATACATGAGACATGGCTACTACCTCAAGCGGAAACACTATGCGTGATCAGGTACTTGGAGGATATCCATGGAGCAGCTACACCCATCGGACAAGGCGACGAGGACACCAAGCGCCAAGGTCATGAAGAAGGAAGGCCAACGAAGCTACAGCCACCGGACGACCCTTTGGGACCAGACGTCCGGAGCCTGAAGCCCCAGCGAGCGGACGTCTGGCCCTGACCGGACGACCCGTGTCACCGCACCCAAGCCAAACCAGCGGAAGACCGACGCCACCGGACGACCGGCCAACTCCGGAAATCCGGTGCCCACTCAACCGAGCCAGAACCAGCGTAAGTCCGGAAGCCACCGGATGACCGGCCAACTCCGAAAATCCGGTGCCCACTCAACCGAGCTAGAACCAGAGGAAGTCCGGAAGCCACCGGACGTCCGGACGCCCATGCGCCACCGGCCGACCGCTACCCACCAGACGTCTGGTACCTGTCTGCGCACAGGATTCGGGCCCGAGGCCCATGTACCCCCTCACTTCGTCCCCATTTGCACTAAGACTATAAATAGACCTCCTCCTCCTCCTCCTAGATAGGGTCAGCGTTGTGATAGCTCATATTAGAGATAGAGCCTCGCTCATCCACATTGGATCTACTCCTTGAGAGAGACCGCGGCCCCTCTACGGAAAAAATCCTCCTGGATTCAAGACCCCCTTTTGGGTGGCCCCATCAAGACCTCCTTTGGAGAAGAACCGGTTACCGTGTATCGTCCCTTGTTGATCATGGATCATGTATCTCCCTTTGTGTTCATGGATCTAGCGCATGTGTGATCATACTTGTTGGTTTGAGTATTTCACTTGTGTTCCCCTTTGTGATTTCCCCTCGTGTTTCCCCTCGTGTTCATCGCGGGATCCTCTCCTTTTGTGAAAGATCGACCATCTAGGGTTCCACCCTACGTCATCTTGGTATCTAGAGCCATGTTGATCATGATTTCGGAGCCTCCCCGTTGTGTTTCTAGCCTTGTTTTTGTTGATTTTGTCCCTAATTCGAAAATTCCCCACAAAAATAACCCAAAAAATTTGTGATTTGTTGGTGTGATGAAATTTTGCTGGATTTGATCTGTGGATTTGCTTTGCCTTGAGTTGATCTAGCTTTCCCCTTCATCTCCACCTTTTGCATCCACTAAATTGCCCGGATTCAACGAATTTTGCCCTCTCCTCCATGAACTCTAGCTGTTCTTCCCATGCCCGATTTTCACCCAGACACCGGATGACCGTCAGCTACCGTTCATCCGACAGCCGGATGACCGTAACCACCGGACGTCCGTAAAACCCTGACGAAAATGAATTCCCCCCTCGAAATTTCAGCAACTGGCCCCACTTCCGCATACACATCCCCGTACCACCACCACATTCCGCAACCACCATTGCTTACTCATTTCGCACTCCGATACGTTTTTGACACTTGTGCTTTGAGAATTTGAGTTGTGGTTCCGTGTCGTATTGTGGTTCGGTTATTTATGTATGGCTGGACATCAACATCACCGCCGCTCATCTTCGCCATGGACGCGTCATCAACAACAACCTCTCCACCATTTTGACACCATACCGTAAGCAAGAACGGTAACCTCATCTTGGTATCATGATACATCGTTCTTGCCATTACATTGATAACCATCATAGCCTTACCTTTTGCGTCGCTTACCCATCGAGACTAGCCTTTGAGTATTGCCGGCAACGTGACTTGTGCACATTAGTGATCATACTTCCCATAGCATACATACATATCATTGGTGCATATCATCTCTTGTGTCACAAAGTGTCATTGCATACTCAATTGCTATCTTGGTTCGTGAAGCATTGCATGAGAAAAGAGCTCAAACACAAAGATCCAAACAAGCTTTTACGCAAAAGGGAAAGATAAGCGAAGAGCTTTTAAGCAAGAACCATAGCATCATACAACATTAAGATTGTCATACTAGATCATCTTGGATCATATCATCGGAATACCATACATAGAGCATACTTGGGATAGAAGTCGTTGCATTTTTTCTTAGTAGGTTGTGCACAAGTCTTCGTATCCGCCTATTGTGCAATCGTGCTAGCGTCTCTCTAGTGTTGTGCAACAAGAGCATTTTCGTGGGCTCCACATTTTGGCTCATCCTTGGTTGCACGAACCCATTTCATCTCCTTGCGTGTGTGTTTCCGTGTACCACATTTTGCTATTGGTCTACTTGTTGCATTGCAAACTTGCAAAAAAATTTCCAACATTATTGAAGCTCACTAACAATTGCATCAAATTTTGTGCCACCATCCTAACCGAGCTCCACCATAAGCTTTTAATTGTGTAGGTGTGAGAAACCGACAAGAATTGGTACCAATTGTGCTATTTCCTTGTTCCACATTGGAGTGATCTTTGATTCATCTTCAACATCGGTAAATGTACATTTGGTATACGTTCTTCTCTTTCTACCACTCACATATTTCCTTTGGAATGATGGATAGGCCAAGTACTTCTACCAACCCACTCTTCATCGGTCAAGAAGACGACATGAACTCCTACGTCACAAAGATCCACCTCTTTGGTGCACAACGTGCTTTGCATTAAGAGCAACAAGCAATGAGTGAACGCATCGACAACCTCGCCACCGACTTGCGACTCTCCGAGCAATGTACAAGAGACTACTTTCACCACAAGATCAATGACCACAAGAAAGAGAATGACACAAGAATGGACGAGATTCGTGCTTTGTTGATCAACCGCTCTTCTTCCACTTCATCCTCATCAAGACGGAGCCGCTCAAGTCGACAATCCGACTACACCATCTCCAGCTCAAGTACACCAACATCCAATACTCTTTGACATGCCGCACGCCAAGATCGTCAAGCCAACCGCAACCCTCTACACGACAACAACTCTCAAGAACAACGACATCGTCAAAACCAAGCTACCTTTGTGCAAGCACGAGAACGGCAACGACAACGCCAACACGAAGAGGAAGAGCGAGCGTGTCTACACCAAGAAGCACAAGATGCCGAGGCACAACGTCAAGAGCAACAATTGCGAGAAGCTCAAGCATTTGAGGCGCAACAAGCCCTCCGAGAATAAAGTCGAGCCCTAGCCAACCGAGGCCGACAAGCTCATGAACATCAAGAAGCACTCCGTGATGAAGTTCATGAACGAATATATCAAGCTCACGTGCAACGTCAAGCTCGACAAGTTCCTCCACAAGCTCGCCAAGAACACCAAGTTCAACAAGAGCAACAAGACATTGGAAATCCTCCACGACAAGAGCAAGCTATGAGAGACGATCGTCCTCATCAAGGATGTCATCATACCCGTCCCGAACACAATGAAGAGCAACGCTACGACAAGCTAACATTCACCATGCCCAAGTTCAATGGAAGCAATGATCCCGAAGAGTACCTTTCATGGGCATTGAAGGTCGACAAAATCTTCCACTTGCACAACTATGAAGAAGAGAATAAGATCGAGATCGCATTCCTTGAGTTCCAAGACTATGTCCTCATATGGTGGGAACAAGTCATTGAGCGCCGAGAAGAAAAAGGTGAACCACCCATCACTACTTGGGCGCAAATTAAGGATGTCATGAGAGCACGCTTCGTGCCTACCTACTACAACCGCGACCTCTTTAAGAAACTCCAACTACTCAAGCAAGGAACCAAGAGCGTTGAAGAATATTATAAGGAAATGGAGATCGCAATGATACGAGCCAATGTCACGAAAGATGATGAGCAAACTATGGCATGTTTCTTGATTGGACTTAATCATCCTATCAAGAAGATCGCCGACTTCCAACCATACTCGAACCTCATCAAGCTAGTGCATCAAGCTACCAAAGCGGAACGTCAAGTGCAAGATGACTTCAAGTATGCCAAGTTATCATCCAAGTCCTATGGTTTCTCCAACACTGAAGCTTCAACGACTCCAACACCTTCTAAATCAACCAAGCCTTCTACAAGCAACATCGACAAGTCGAGTTACAAGAAAGCTTCGACAACCTCAAGTCATCCTCCTACTACGAGCAACTTCAAGCCGAGAGCTTCATCATCATCTGCCCCAACCGATGAGACCGTCAAGACAAGTTCCTTCAAATGTTTCACATGCAGAGGCCGAGGCCACAAGTCCTTTGAGTGTACCAACAAGCGAACCATGATCCTCAACGACGATGGTACATATGACTCCATGAGTGAAGGAGAAACGGAAGCACTTGAGCAAGTCGACATGCAGCGGCAAGTGAACGTTGAAGAGGAACAAGTCTTTTGCGACGAAGATTCAAGTCCCGCTCTCGTTGTCTCCAAGGTCTTGAATCTTCAGCACCACCAAGAAGAAGACCAAAGATGCCACATATTCCATACCAAGGCCGGCATCAATGGAAGGTCTGTCAAGGTCATCATCAATGGAGGGAGTTGTCATAAATTAGCAAGTGAATAACTTTGCCCCAAGCTCCAATTGCCCAAGACGAAGAACCCACATCCCTTCAAAGTTCAATGGCTAAGCGACTCCGGCACTATTCAAGTCGAGCATAGGGTGCAAGTCTCCTTCAAAGTCGGAGCTTACGAAGAAACTTTGGAGTGTGATGTCGTTCCAATGACCGTTTGCCACCTTCTTCTCGGACGACCATGGCAATTTGATAGAGGTGTCATCCACAACGGCTGAACAAACCACTACATTTTCAAGATGAAAGGAAAGGAGTACATACTTTGCCCTATGTCTCCAAGCCAAGTGATCGCCGATAAGCAAGCCACCCATCATGGAGAGAATAGTGAGAGAGCGAACCACCAAAAAGAAAGTGAGCGCCACAACCCCAAATTGAGTGCCTCCACAATGAGCGAAAAGAAGAACTTAGTTCTATTTGCCACCAAAAGTGAGATAAGAGAAGTGTGTGAGAACCTGTATAGTGTCATGCACTATGTCCTTTTGTGCAAGGACAATGCACCAAAAGCTAACACCTCTCACACTCTACCTTTAGTGTTGTCTTCTCTTTTGCAGGAATTCCAAGATATTTTCCCCGACGAACTACCTTCGGGTCTACCTCCACTACGAGGCATCGAGCACCGCATCGACCTCATCCCCAGAGCACCTCTTCCAAACAAAGCTCCATACTGCGTCAACCCCGAAGAAACCGAAGAAATAAAAGGCAAGTAAAGCATCTCACAGACCATGGGCATGTGCGTGAAAGTTTGAGTCCTTGTGCCGTCCCGGTCATTCTTGTGCCAAAAAGAGATGGTAGCTTTCGCATGTGTTCCGATTGTAGACCTATCAATGCTATCACCATTCGCTATAGGTATCCCATTCCACGCCTTGATGATATGCTTGATGAACTTAGCGGTGCCACTATTTTTTCCAAAATTGATCTTAAAAGTGGTTACTATCAAATCCACATACAAGAGGGTGATGAATGGAAAACCGCTTTCAAAATAAAGTTTGGTTTGTATGAGTGGTTAGTCATGCCTATGGGTTTATCCGAAGCACTGGGCACTTTCATGCATCGTATGCATCATGTGTTTCGCCCTTACATTGGTGAGTTTGTTGTGGTCTACTTCGACGATATCCTTGTTTATAGAAAATCTCTCAAAGATCATGTCACCCATGTTCGAACCATTTTGCAAATTCTTCGAAAAGAGCGTCTCTATGCTAACATGGAAAAGTGCCTTTTTGGCGTTGATAAGCTCGTTTTCTTGGGTTTTGTTGTTTCCTCTAAGGGTGCTCATGTTGATGACTCTAAGATCAATTCTATTAAAACTTGGCCACAACCAACCAACTTGCATCAAGTGTGTAGCTTCCTTGGTTTAGCCGGTTTCTACCGTAGATTTGTGAAGGACTTTAGCACCATTGCTTCACCTTTGCATGCTTTGAGCAAGAAGAATGCACCCTTTCTTTGGGGACCATCGCAAGATATCGCATTCAATTAGCTTAAGAATTTGCTTACTCTTGCTCCGTGCTTGCTTTACCCAATTTTGACAAACCCTTTGAGATTCATTGTGATGCTAGTGGTAATGGCATAGGAGGTGTGTTAACGCAAGAGAAGCGCCCCATTGCTTACTTAGTGAGAAACTTTCTGGAGCGCAGCTCAATTACCCTATCTATGACAAAGAGCTCTATGCTTTAGTGCGAGTCTTGCGTGAATGGGAACATTATCTTCGCCCTCATGAATTTTGCATCCATACCGATCATGAAACACTTAAATACCTTAAGGGTCAAACTAAGTTGAACAAGCGTCATGCTAAGTGGAGTGAATTCATTGAGTCATTTCCTTATATCATCAAGTACATCAAAGGTAAGGAAAATGTTGTGGCGGACGCTCTTTCCCGCATATGCATGCTTGTTACTCAACTTGAATTGGATGTCGTTGGCTTTGAGCACATAAAAGACTTGTATGCGCATGATCCTACTTTTGCTATTCCTTATGCCAAGTGTTTGACGCATACCTCTTGGGATCGCTATTATATCAAAGAAGGTTATCTTATGAGAGCTAACAAACTTTGCATCCCCGAGTCTTCTCTTTGTTTGTTGCTTTTGCAGGAATCTCATGGAGGAGGACTAATGGGACATTTTTGACGCAACAAGACATTTGCTACGCTCTCCAAGAACTATTTTTGGACCAAGATGTTTCGTGATGTCAACCTCTTCACCAACCGATGCTCTACATGTCGCAAAGCTAAGTCTAAATCTCAATCTCATGGTCTCTATGCCCCTTCCAATACAGTTCCAACCATGGGAAGATATTAGCATGGATTTTGTTCTTGGTTTTCCTAGAACTAGAAATGGAAAGGATTCGGTATTTGTTGTTGTGGACCGATTCTCTAAGATGGAACATTTTATTGCTTGCAAAAATATAGATGATGCTTCACATGTTGCCAATCTCTTTTGCAGGGAAAAACTTCATCTACATGGAGTGCCAAGGATGATAGTCTCGGACCGCGACGTCAAGTTCCTTAGCTAGTTTTGGAAAACATTATGCGCCAAGCTAGGAATCAAGCTGTTCTTCTCCACAGCTTACCATCCACAAACCGACAGCCAAACGAAGGTGACCAACCGCACACTCTCCGCTCTACTTCGCGTGATAATCAAGAAGAACATCAAGGAGTGGTAGGAGTGTCTACCTATCGTCGAGTTCACCTACAACCGCGCAAGACACTCAACTACCGGCAAGTCCCCTTTCGAGGTCATCTACGGATTCAACCCATTGTCACCATTGGACATTCTTCCTCTACCACTACAAGAGCGCATCAATAAGGACGCAAGTGCACGTGTGAACCATCTCAAGAAGGTGCATGAAGATACAAGGCACACCATCGAGCGCCAAGTACAACGACTTGCGACCAAGCTCAACATCAACAAGCACCCCATGGTATTCAACATTGGTGATATTGTGTGGCTACACCTTTGCAAGGACTGCTTCCCCACCATATGCAAGTCCAAAATTCTACCACGAGTGGATGGACCCTTCAAGGTGCTTGCACGCTACTACAACAACGCTTACAAGATCAACCTCCCACGCGACAAGTACAACGTGAGCGACATCTTCAACGTCAAGGATCTCTCGCCCTACCATGGTGATGAAGAATTCGATCTGAGGTTGGATCTTTCCCAAGGGAGGGGAGATGATGCAGAGCATCCCAAGATCATGCCCATGGACCGACCTACGTCTCCCATGACACCACTTGGACCAATGACAAGGGCACGAGCAAAGGCTATCGAAGATAAGCTGAACTCGCTCCTCTTTGAACTACCACTTTCTATACATGAGACATGGCTACTACCTTAAGCAGAAACACTATTTGTGATCAGGTACTTGGAGGAGAGCCACAGAGCAGCTACACCCATCGGACAAGGCGACGAGGACACCAAGCGCCAAGGTCATGAAGAAGGAAGGCCAACGAAGCTACAACCACCAGACGACCGGTTGGGACCGGATGTCCGGAGCCGGAAGCCCCAGCCGAGCTCCAGCGAGCTGACGTCCGGCCCGAACCGGACGATCGGTGTCACCGCATCCGAGCCAAATCAGCGAAAGACCGACGCCACTGGACGACCGGCGACCGGACGACCGGTCAACTCTGGAAATCCGGTGCCCACTCAACCGAGCCAGAACCATCGGAAGTCCGGAAGCCACCGGATGTCCGGACGCCCATGAGCCACCGGGCGACCGCTACCCACCGAGCGTCCGGTACCTGTCTGCGCACAGGATTCGTGCCCGAGGCCCGCGTACCCCCTCACTTCGTCCCCATTTGCACTAAAACCATAAATAGACCTCCTCCTCCTCCTAGTTAGGGTCCGCGTTGTGATAGCTCATATTAGAGATAGAGCCTCGCTCATCCACATCGGATCTACTCCTCGAGAGAGACCACGGCCCCTCTACGGAGAAGACCCCCCTCGATTCAAGACCCCCTTTTGGGTGGCCCCAACAAGACCTCCTTTGGAGAAGAACCGGTTACTGTGTATCGTCCCTTGTTGATCATGGATCATGTATCTCCCTTTGTGTTCATGGATCTAGCGCATGTGTGATCATACTTGTTGGTTTGAGTATTTCAATTGTGTTCCCCTTTGTGATTGCCCCTCGTGTTTCCCCTCATGTTCTTCTTGTTCATCGTGGGATCCACAACATTCATGAAAGATCGGCAATCTTGGGTTCCACCCTACATCATCATCCATCATGATGCACACGTGCATGTGTTGGTTAGCACAAAATAGCCAATGCTCAAATAAATGAGATGCGTGATATAGAAACATGTCATCCATCATGACAGGTTTATTTTTATGTATAGTGTAATGGAAACTCAATTTGTGTAATGCATCACGAGAAATATATAGAGCATTGTTATTCATTGAATGCATATGGTGCACACAATCATGGGAATTATGCAAAGTGTGAAATGCATCAAAATCTCCTAATATATATGAGGAAACTATGGGGGGTCTCCTCATGAGAATTAGTGGAAACATCACATGGAGAATATTGAAAACATTCAAAGCCATGCATATCTGAAGCAATGTGTTCATGGCATGGCATAGTAGATGAATTGCACAAATCATGTAAAGGAAGCATGGCAATATCATCGCATGAAAAACAAAAGCCAATGACCATCATCTCGTCATCTATGCCATAAGTGCAAATGGGATTTATTTTAATGGGGCATGCATAGTTACTATGTTGAGATTGAAATGATGCAATATGGAAGATCTCACTCATAGCATATGACAAGTTTAAAGGATTATCGAACATGATGTGACCAATAGAATTTTCACATGATATCCTATGGAGCATAGCTTCACAACTAGGAAAATCAACATGCTCATCATCATATTCATCATAAATAGGTGGCATATCTAATCATATAGAAGACATGTTATGTGGTGAATCCATAAGGTGATCATCATCATGCAAGCAATCATTTATGAGATAGTCCACTAGTGGAACAAGAGAAGCACCATCACCTATGTTACCTTTGGAGCATCGCTCATGTGTTGTAGGTGAGGTGTCGAAGATCCACTTGTTGTCATCTTCATCTTGATGGAACCATGTGGGGGTGCATCTTCTTCCACCATGGCCATCGTTGTCTCCATTGGAGGTATGGACTCATCGAGGATAGGCATGTAGTCATGTAGGAAACCTAGCACCAAAGAAAACACACTCGGAGTAGAGGGTAAGTCATTAGAACTCATAGTGGCCTCACATGCCATGTCAACTATCTCACTCACTCGGTGTTGTGGCTCACTCACTCCCGGTAAGATGCTCTCACTCATATGGTCGGTGGAGTCACTCAAATGGCTCTCAACCTCACATAGGATGTGTGGCATGCTCTCATGTGCGGGGCTAGTGGTGGTCACACTCATCCTCTCATAGGAAATGCACTCAATGTCACATATGGTGCAGTCACTCATGTCACTCATGGGATGTTGGCTCTCCTCACATGGGAATTTCGTCATCTCGTCATGTGTGGGTGTTAGAGAGATGTAGGTGCAAATGTCTCCAAGCTCAACTCCTATCGCCGCCTTGGTTGAAGGGATAATCCCATGCTCAACCTCCTCATCCATAATGCCTCCAAAGATGAATGCAGTAGGATGTGGGAAAACATCACTCTCCTCCGAGACCAAAGATAATGTCTCATGTGCGGTCTCGTAGCTTGACTCGGAGTATGATTCCAATATGGGCGATGTCTTGATGTTGTTGAAGAGGTTCATGCTCGTCGCCGTAGTTGAAGGGGATAGCCCTAGCTCGACCTTCTTGTCGCCGTCTTGTTGTTGGAGGCCCATATGATGTGGCACCTCATAGCTCATCTCCATGACCGAAGGGAAATTCCCATTCTCGGCCATCTTCCTTGAGGGGATTCCGAAGATGGAAGTGTCTCCCTCACTCCTAGGTGGTCGCCTTGTTGTTGAAGATGTCGATCTAGGCGAACTCATGGGAAGTAGGCGAAGATGCCTTACATCCAAAGGCGAAGATGCCTTGATAACACTTGGCGAATATGTCGAAGTGGTGGTGGTAGCGGTAGCTTCCTCATGGTGGTGCTCGTCTCGCGGTCTCCTCTTTTGCTCAGGAAGCTTGGCCTTAACTTGATGTAGAGCTTGTTGGGACTTGTAGGTAGGCTCATATCGAGCATCTTCATGTTGATGGTGTTTTTGTCGTACCTGAGCTCGATGGTGTTCATCGTCGCGCACATGTTGCTTGGAGGTGACTTGCTCTTCATGACGATGTGGATCACGAATGTGATGATGGTCGCCATGTAGATGTGGACGTGGACGACTTGCACTTGCATTGCTTGGGCACTCCGTAGATGATCGACTTGCTCGTCGTCGCCTTGAGGTTGATGAAGGGGAAGAACAGTTGATCAACAAGGTCCGAATCTCCTCCATCCTTGCATCTTGCTCCTCCTTTTGTGCGGAAAGCTTGTTGTCAAAGTAGTCCCTTCTCCTTGCTTAGGAATGTCGTAAGTCGATGGTGATGTTGTCGATGACTTGCATTGCTTGTTGTAGTCCAAAGCGGGGAGTTTTGTTTTTGTAGCTGTACACGCCATCGTTGTTGTGGAAGACCAGGGTTGAAATGCCTTCCCTATCCATCACAAGACTCGAGAAAATATGAGTGTGAGAAAGAGAAGAACTATACCAAATGTACCTTGACCGATGTTGAAAATGGATCAATGATCACTCAAAGATGTAGCAAGGAAATAGCACAATTGGTACCAATCTCATCGAGTTCTCACACCTATACAAATAAGGCTTATGGTGGAGCTCGGGGAGGATAGAGGCACAAAATTTTGACGCAAAATGTTAGCAAGAGTCAATAATGTTGAAAAAGATTCAAAAATTGACAAGTGAAACAAGTAGACAAATAGCAATATGTGGCACACGGAAACACACACACACGTATAGATAAATGGGGTCGTGCAACCAAGGAATGTTCACAAAAATGAGAAATTCACAGAAAATGCTCGTGTTGCACAACTCTGGAGAGACGCTAGCACAATTTCTCAATAGGCGGATAAGACACTTATGCACAACCTTTAGGAGACAAATATGCAACGACTTCTATCCCAATTATGATATGTATATATGGTTCCCGATGTTCCTCTCAAGATGATCCAAGATGATCTTATATGCAATGTGGTATGATGCTATGGCTATTGCTTACAAGCTTCTTTGCTCTCTTTTTCTTTGCTTAAAAGCTTTATTCTTTTTTTTGTATATGGCGACAATGCAAAATGCACAAACCAAGATAGCAATTGTGTATATACGGGAACAATCTTTGTGGCACACGAGATGATATGATGATACCAAGATGGTATGGTATGTATGTATGCAATGGATGGTGTAGATCACTAATGTGCACAAGTAACATTGCCGTCAATACTCAAAGGCTAGTCTCGATAGGTAAGTGACGCAAAATGGGCTAGGGGTTATCAATGCAATGGTAAGGAAAATATACAATGGATGTCATCAAGGTTACCATCCTTGGCGATGATGAGTGGCAGTGTTCTTGATGTAGAACCATTCCTAATTAGCCGAGACACCTTAGGAAACGGAAAAACCACGAACTCAAAATCGCAAATGTCAAATGTCAAATGGTGGTAGCGGGAATGCGGTGGTGGTTGCAGAAGCTCAATGGGATTGCGGAAATGCAATGATGGGTTTTGAGACGCAATGCGGAAGTGGAGGGTAAGGTGGTCGACTATACACGGTGTCGGAGGTGGAAGCACAGTCCCTAAGTAGCCGAAACACCTTAGGAGACACAACTCACAACACAAACAAAATTGGGTTAAGTTGGGGTGGCGGAAGTGTGTGGTGGGCAAAACTATGCGGAAGTTATGGTGGTGGTTGATCAAGAAGCAACCGTCCCTAAGTAGCCTAAACACCTTAGCATACTCAAGTCACAACTCAAACAACCTCAAATGCTAAGGGGAAGAAAATTGGTTAGGTCGTGGAAGGCTATGATGGTTTTGCGGACGATATGGTGGGAGCCCTAGGCAAAGATGCCAAAGTTCCAAAATTTGATGGTGTCAAATGATGTTGGTGGTATTTTTGTGGGATGAAGGGTGTCAATAGCTTCAAAACAAGCTAAAGAACGTCAAAATCGGAATTTAGATGAATTAGTTATGGTCAAAACAGTGAAACACGGGAGGCTGAAATCCCAGGGGTCGGACATCCTGGGTCAGGGGCCGGATATCCGGGGGCTGATGTCCAGAACAGTTCAAATTTTGTGCTCCAGGAGCTGGATGTCCGGCTTGGGGCCCGGATGTCCTGCCTGAGGCCCGGATGTCCGGCCCGACGATTCCAGATCGGGATTTGGACTTCGAAACTCGATTTGGGGCGGAAATTAATGATTTTGGAGGTAAAATTTGACGGATTTTGTGGATTAAAGGTGGGGAAAAGTGGGGAGAAGCTAGATCTACTAAAGACACAACGAATCCATGGATCAAAATCAACAAAACATCATCAAAACCAACAAATCACAAGAAAATTGGGGGCTATTTTTGTGGGGAATTTTTGAATTTAGGACGAAATCAATAAAATAAGGCTAGAAAACAAAGGGGTAGGGGCTCCAAATTCATGATCAACCTTGCTCTGATCCAAGATGATGTAGGATGGAACCCTAGATGGCCGATCTTTCATGAAAGGAGCGGATCCCAACGAGGAACAGGAAGAACACAAGGAGAAACACGAGGGAAAACACGAGAGAATCACTCAAACCAATAAGATATGGTCACACATATGCTAGATCCTCGAAACACAAAGAGATACAAGATCCACGATCAACAAGGGACGATACAAAGGTAACCGGTTCTTCTCCGTGAGGAGGTCTTGAGGGGTCTTCCCATGAAGGAGTCTTGAGTCCAAGGTGGATCTTCTCCGAAGAGGTAATGGTCCCTCGCAATGGAGTAGATCCAGATGGATGAGCGAAGCTCTATCTCAAAAATGAGCTAACACACGCTAACCCTAACTAGGAGGAGGAGGGGGTCTATATTTAGCGTTAGCCCACGAAGGGGTAAGTGAGAGGAGGGATACATGGGCCCTTGGCCCGTTCACTGTGCGCAGACAGGCGCTGGATGTCCGGGCTAGAGGCCGGATGTCCGGCGGCTCACGAAGAGCCGGATGTCCGGGCCTTGGCTGGATGTCCAGGCTGAGTTCGACCCGGACAGATGCTCTCTAGATAGGCGAGGTCGGATATCCGGGCTAAGGGGTGATACGTCTCCAACGTATCTATAATTTTTGATTGTTCCATGCTATTATATTATCTATTTTGGAGTTTAATGGGCTTTAATATGCTCTTTTATATTATTTTTGGGACTAACCTATTAACCGGAGGCCCAGTGCCAGTTTCTGTTTTTTTTGCCTATTTTAGAGTTTCGCAGAAAAGGAATACCAAACGGAATGAAACCTTTGCGATGATCTTTCTTGACCGAATGCAATCCAGAAGACTTGGAGTCGAAGTTTGGAACTCCACGAGGCAGGAGGGCGCCCCCAGAGTGAGTAGGCGCGCCCCTACCCCCGTGGGCCCCTCGTAGCTCCACTGACGTACTTCCTTAGTCTATATATACTCTTATACCCTAGAAACATCGCAGAGAGCCACGAAACCACTTTTCCACCGCCGCAACCTTCTGTACCCGTGAGATCCCATCTTGGGGCCTTTTCTGGCGATCTGCCGGAGGGGGAATCGATCAAAGAGGGCTTCTACATCAACACCATTGCCTCTTCGATGAAGCGTGAGTAGTTTACCACATACCTTCGGGTCCATAGTCATTATCTAGATGGCTTCTTCTCTCTCTTTGATTCTGAATACAAAGTTCTCCTCGATGTTCTTGGAGATCTATTCGATGTAATACTCTTTTCGGTGTGTTTGCTGAGATCCGATGAATCGTGGGTTTATGAACAATATTATCTATGAATATTATTTGGTTCTTCTCTGAATTCTTATATGCATGATTTGATATCTTTGCAAGTCTCTTTGAATTGTCTGTTTAGTTTGGCCTACTAGATTGATCTTTCTTGCAATGGTAGAAGTGCTTTGCTTTGGGTTCAATCTTGTGGTGTCCTTTCCCAGTGACAGTAGGGGCAGCAAGGCACGTATTGTATTGTTGCCATCGAGGATAAAAAGATGGGGTTTATATCATATTTCTTGAGTTTATCCCTCTACATCATGTCATCTTGCTTAATGAGTTACTCTATTCTTATGAACTTAATACTCTAGATGCATGCTGGATAGCGGTCGATGTGTGGAGTAATAGTAGTAGATCCAGAATCGTTTTGATCTACTTGACACGAACGTGATGCCTATATTCATGATCATTGCCTTAGATATCTTCATAAGTATGCGTTTTTCTATCAATTGCTCGGCAGTAATTTGTTCACCCACCGTAATACATGCTATTTTGAGAGAAGCCACTAGTGAAACATATGGTCCCCGGGTCCCTTTCTTATTATATTGCATCTCTTATTTATAGCGCATCTCGTTTACTATTTTGCAATCTTTACTTTCCAATCTATACAACAAAAATACCAAAAATATTTACTTTACTATCTTTATTATATTTCACTTTTGCGAGTGACCGTGAAGCGATTGACAACCCCTTTATCACATTGGTTGCATGGTTCTTGATTGTTTGTGCAGGCACTAGGTGACTTGTGCGTTGTCTCCTACTGGATTGATACCTTGGTTCTCAAAACTGAGGGAAATACTTACACTACTTTGTTGCATCACCCTTTCCTCTTCAAGGGAAAACCAACATATGCTCAAGAGGTAGCAAGAAGGATTTCTGGTGCCGTTGCCGAGGAGATCTACGCCAAGTAAAGACATACCCAAGTACCCACCATAAACTCTTCTCCCTCGCATTATATTATTTGCCATTCACCTCTTGTTTTCCTCTCCCCCACTTCTAAAATGATTTTCGAAAAGATTTGCCCTTCTTCCATTCGCTCTTGTGTTATGATGTGCCTTCTGTTTGCTTGCATCTTCGCTTGCTAAAAGTTTATGGATCCCCATCCACTTGCTAATCTTTTTAAAGGATCCAATTATGATGAACCAATTGCTAGTGAGTTGAGTGCACTAGATTATCTTTATGGAGTTTTGCTTGAAATCCGTGAATCTGGAAATTGTGATGAAGTGCTTTATAAAGTGATTCACGATAGATCTTTGAATAAAAAGCATGATTGCAATGATGTTATTATAAATTCTATTAATATCAATTGTGCTATTAATATGCAAAACCCTAAGCTTGGGGATGCTAATTTTGCTATGCCTACTACTTGTTGCAATGATCAGGATTGGGGTGATTCTTCTTATAATCTTGAAAATTTATTTAAACCCCATGATGAATATGAGATTGATAATAATGTTTGCAATAATATTGAAAGTGGTTTCGGAAGAGTGTCAACTTTAGATCCCACATATTTGGAGAATGTTCAATCTTATGATTTTTTATATAAAAGTGGGTTTGGAGAGGTCATGACTTAAGTTAATGTTAATCCAACTATTTTGGAAGAGTGTCAACTTTGCATGCTTGTGGATCGTGTTGAGAATATGTTATGTGATAGCTATATTTTTGAATTTTATTATGATCCTACATGTAATTATTATGAGGGAGGAAAATATGGTTGTGGAAATTTTCGTGTCACTAAATTACCTCTCGTTATGTTGAGATTGCTATTGTTTCTTTCTCCTTCCTTGCATATGCTAGTTTTTGCTTGTCTTGATAATTTGTTTGATTATATAATGCCAATGCATAGGAAGTATGTTAGACTTATATGTTATTTTCATATGCTTCATGATGCTCCCTTCGTGTTTGAATTGCTATCTTTCATGTGAGCATCATTAAAATTATAGATGCCTAGCTAGGGGCGTTAAACGATAGTGCTTGTTGGGAGGCAACCCAATTTTATTTTTGTTCTTTGCTTTTTGCTCCTGTTTAGTAATAAATAATTCATCTAGATTCTGTTATGATTGTGTTTTTTATGTTTTAATTAGTGTTTGTGCCAAGTAAAGCCTTTAGGATCTTTTTGGGTGATTGTTGTTTGATCTTGCTGATAAAAACAGAAAGTATGCGCTCACGAAAATAATTATCATTTTTTTACCAGAGAGCGATAAAATACCAATTCCAACTGCAGTAGATCAATATACTTTTTATCCTAGTTTTCCTAATTTTTTGGATTTTTTGGTGTTACATAAGTAACCGAAATCTCCAGATTGATACAGACTGTTTTGTTTTTTTTATAGATTCTGTTTTTCGTGTGTTGTTTGCTTATTTTGATGCGTCTATGAGTAGTATCGGGGGGTATGAACCATAGAGAAGTTGGAATATAGTAGGTTTAACACCAATATAAATAAAGAATGAGTTCATTACATCACCTTAAAGTGGTGGTTTATTTTCTTATTCTAACGGAGCTCATGAGATTTTCTGTTGAAGTTTTGTCTTGTGAAGTTTTCAAGTTTTTGGGTAAAGATTTGATGGATTTTGGAATAAGGAGTGGCAAGAGCCTAAGGTTGGGGATGCCCAAGGCACACCAACGTAAAATTCAAGGACAACCAAAAGACTAAGCTTGGGGATGCCCCAGAAGTCATCCCCTCTTTCGTCTTCATCTATCAGTAACTTTACTTGAGGCTATATTTTTATTCACTACATGATATGTGTTTTGCTTGGAGTGTCTTGTATGATTTGAGTCTTTGATTTTTAGTTTACCACAATCATCCTTGCTGTACACACCTTTTGGGAGAGACACACATGAATCGGAATTTATTAGGATACTCTATGTGCTTCACTTATATCTTTTGAGCTAGATAATTTTGCTCTAGTGCTTCACTTATATCTTTTTAGAGCACGGTGGTGGTTTTATTTTTAAATTATTGATCTCTCATGATTCACTTATATTATTTTGAGAGTCTTTTATAACAGCATGCTAATTTGCTTTGGCTATAAAATTAGTCCTAATATGATGGGCATCCAAGATGGGTATAATAAAAACTTTCATATAAAGTACATTGAATACTATGATAAGTTTGATTCCTTATGATTGTTTTGAGATAGGAAGATGGTGATATTCGAGTCATGCTAGTTGAGTAGTTGTGAATTTGAGAGATACTTGTGTTAAAGTTTGTGATTCCCGTAGCATGCACGTATGGTGAACCGTTATGTGATGAAGTCGGAGCATGATTTATTTTTCGATTATCTTCCTTATGAATGGCTGTCGGGGACGAGCGATGGTCTTTTCATACCAATATATCCCCTAGGAGTATGCACGTAGTACTTTGTTTCGATAACTAATAGATTTTTTCAATAAGTTTGTGAGTTCTTCATGACTAATGTTGAGTCCATGGATTGTACGCACTCTCACCCTTCCACTGTTGCTAGCCTCTCTAGTACCGCACAACTTTCGCTGGTACCATAAACACACCATTTACCTTCCTCAAAATAGGCACCATACCTACCTATTATGGCATTTCCATAGCCATTCCAAGATATATTTCCATGCAACTTTCCATTGTTCCATTTATTATGACACGCTTCATCATTGTCATATTGCTTTGCATGATCATGTAGTTGACATCGTACTTGTGGCAAAGCCACCTTCATAATTATTTGATACATGTCACTCTTGATTCATTGCACATCTCGGTACACCACCGGAGGCATTCACATGGAGTCATTTTTTGTTCTAAGTATCGAGTTGTAATTCTTGACTTGTAAGTAAACAAAAGTGTGATGATTATCATTATTAGAGCATTGTCCTAGTGAGGAAAGGATGATGGAGACTATGATTCCCCCACGAGTCGGGATGAGACTCAGAACAAAAAATAAAAAAAAGGGAAAAAGGAGGCCATAAAAAAAGAGAAAGGCCGAAATAAAAATGAGAGAAAAAGAGAGAAGGGGCAATGCTACTATCCTTTTTCCACACTTGTGCTTCAAAGTAGCACCATGATCTTCATGATAGAGAGTCTCCTATGTTGTCACTTTCATATACTAGTGGGAATCTTTCATTATAAAACTTGGCTTGTATATTCCAATGATGGGCTTACTCAAAATGCCCTAGGTCTTCATGAGCAAGTGAGTTGGATGCACACCCACTTAGTTTCTTTTGTTGAGCTTTCATACACTTATAGCTCTAGTGCATCCGTTGCATGGCAATCCCTACTCACTCACATTAATATCTATTAATGGGCATCTCCATAGCCCGTTGATACGCCTAGTTGATGTGAGACTATCTTCTCCGTTTTGTCTTATCCACAACCACCATTCTATTCCACCCATAGTGTTATGTCCATGGCTCACGCTCATGTATTGCGTGAAGATTGAAAAGGTTTGAGAACATCAAAAGTATGAAACAATTGCTTGGCTTGTCATCGGGGTTGTGCATCATTTAGATATTTTGTGTGATGAAGATAGAGCATAGCTAGACTATATGATTTTGTAGGGATAGCTTTCTTTGTCCATGTTATTTTGAGAAGACATGATTGCTTTATTAGTATGCTTGAAGTATTATTATTTTTATGTCAATATTAAACTTTTGTTTTGAATCTTTTGGATCTGAACATTCATGCCACAATAAAGAAAATTACATTGATAATTATGATAAGTAGCATTCCACATCAAAAATTATGTTTTTATCATTTACCTACTGATGGACGAGCAGGAATTAAGCTTAGGGATGCTTGATACGTCTCCAACGTATCTATAATTTTTTATTGTTCCATGCCATTATATTATGTGTTCTGGATGTTTAATGGGCTTTAATATGCTCTTTTATATTATTTTTGTGACTAACCTATTGACCGGAGGCCCAGTGCCAGTTTCTATTTTTTGCCTATTTTAGAGTTTCGCAAAAAAGGAATACCAAAAGGAGGCCAAACGGAATGAAACCTTTTCGATGATCTTTCTTGGACCGAACGCAATCCAAAAGACTTGGAGTCAAAGTTTGGAAATCCACGAGGCAGCCACGAGGCAGGAGGGTGCTCCCAGGGGGGTAGGCACACCCCCACCCTCGTGGGCCCCTCATAGCTCCACCAACGTACTTCTTTCGCCTATATATATACTCTTACACCCTAGAAACAACGCAGAGAGCCACGAAACCAATTTTCCACTTCTGTAACCTTCTGTACCCATGAGATCCCATCTTGGGGCCTTTTTCGGTGATCTGTCAGAGGGGGAATCAATCATGGAGGGCTTCTACATCAACATCGTTGCCTCTCCAATGAAGCGTGAGTAATTTACCACAGACCTTCGGGTCCATAGTTATTAGCTAGATGGCTTCTTATCTCTCTTTGATTCTCAATACAAAGTTCTCCTTGATGTTCTTGGAGATCTATTCGATATAATACTCTTTTGCGGTGTGTTTGCTGAGATCCGATGAATTGTGGGTTTATGAACAAGATTATCTATGAATATTATTTGGTTCTTCACTAAATTCTTATATGCATGATTTGATATCTTTACAAGTCTCTACGAATTATCGGTTTAGTTTGTCCTACTAGATTGATCTTTCTTGCAATGGGAGAAGTGCTTAGCTTTGGGTTCAATCTTGTGGTGTCCTTTCCTAGTGACAGTAGGGGCAGCAAGGCACGTATTGTATTGCTGCCATCGAGGATAAAAATATGGGTGTCGGTGTCAAAACCGGCGGATCTCGGGTAGGGGGTCCCGAACTGTGCGTCTAGGCCAGATGGTAATAGGAGGCAGGGGACATGATGTTTTACCCAGGTTTGGGCCCTCTTGATGGAGGTAAAACCCTACGTCCTGCTTGATTAATATTGATGATATGGGTAGTACAAGAGTAGATCTACCACGAGATCAGAGAGGCTAAACCCTAGAAGCTAGCCTATGGTATGATTGTTGTTGTCCTACGGACTAAAACCCCTTCAGTTTATATAGACACCGGAGAGGGTTAGGGTTACACAAGGTCGGTTACAAAGGAGGAGATATCCATATACGTATTGCCTAGCTTGCCTTCCACGCTAAATAGAGTCCCATCCAGACATGAGATGAAGTCTTCAATCTTGTATCTTCATAGTCCAACAGTCCGGCTAAAGGATATAGTCCGGCTGTCCGGAGACCCCCTAATCCAGGACTCCCTCAGTAGCCCCCGAACCAGGCTTCAATGACGACGAGTCCGGCGCGCAGTGTTGTCTTCGGCATTGCAAGGCGGGTTCCTCTCTAAATTTTGTGTACCTGTCGAAATAATGTCCGGTTTCTTGCGAATGTTGCACTCCTTGGCTTCCACGCCTAATAATGGCCACTTTCCACGTGTCGAGCGAATGTGAAGAGCCAGGGTGTTTTCACATTTACCCCCCTAGCTGTGTGAATGAGCTGCCTATTTAAAAAGACGAGGATTCAGATCCAAATCACACCATCCTCCCTTGGGGAGCCTTCATCGGAGTGCGCCCGAAAGATACCCATTCCATCATGGCCGGTCACCGCAGCTCCTCCTCTCGCACCCCTACCTCCAAGCCTGGAGATTGGGAGAGATGTTCCGTCCCGCACAGCAAATTAGTGATGCTTCAGTCCAAGGGATTTCTTCCCCCAGCGTGCATGGTCCCGGTTCGAGCCGGGCTCGCCACCTATAATGGCGGAGAGCAAGCGGAAGCCTTCCCAATCCCTCCAAGGGAGAGCGGGTATGGCTTGGATTTCCAATTCATCCATTTCTCCGAGGGCTCCTGGAGTTCTACGGCCTCCAGTTGCACAATCTTACGCCTGTCTCCCTGCTGCATATCGCGGGATTCGTAGCCCTTTGCAAGTTGTTTTTGGGCTGTGAGGCTCATTTCGCTCTGTGGAAGAAGTTGTTCTGCCTTGTGCCCCGTTCTCAGAAGGGGTCAATATATCAAGTGGGCGGAGCCAAAGTGTGGCGTGTTGCTGGGACCGGATACCTGTCCGGTACCCCAAAGAAGACGTCCGAAGACTAGTCTTCAGAATGGTTTTATATAGAAGACGTCCCCCTCCCGGATCCTATTCGGATCGGCCTTCCTGAGTTCGAAAACGCCCCTTTGAAGAAGCGCCAGAGCTGGCGTCCACAGAGCTCCCTGGAGGAAGATGATAGGGACATTCTTTACCTGATGAGTCAGATAAGTTTTTTAGCTCGAACCGGATTGACCATGATCAAGGTCATGGCCACATGCATCACGCGGGGGGTGCATCCGCTTCTGTATAGAGGCCACCCCATGTGGGATTTCAACGGGGAGGATGACGCCACCCGCCACGGCCGCAAAGGGCCGGGATCGGCTGCTGATCTAATAAAGATCTTATCCACTTTGTACAAGGGAGAAGAGGAGGAATTCCTTCATGTCAACCCGCAGGGCGGATTTTCTATGTACAATCCTCCGAGCTGGGTAAGCGGAGACTTTTTATCGCCCATCCATTTAGTATTCCCGTAGTTAAGTATTCATTCTAGCGATTTCATCGCAGGAGCTGCGCCAGGCTGTAAAGGAGATAAACAACCCTCCTCCACAACCCGAGGACCCTGGACGGTCCCTTGACTCGGCCTCTCAGGAGGATCTGGACATATCTGTGGAGCTGATCAATGGGGTATTTTACCAAGCGAGTAATGACAATGCTTTGGTGGCCATTATGGCCGATTACCCTGGGCTAGTTCCAGCCTCACAGGTGATTGAGACCGAAGTCCCAGCAATTCAAAAAGGGATCCGTCCTTGCGCTTTTTTGATTGCCGTATAACAGCCATGTTTTGCAGGGGAGGTCCTCGGGGCGGAAGGCCGAGCCTGTGGCAACTAGCCAACAAGGGGCCGCGAGGCCAGGCAGGCTGAAAAGACCCGCAGTCCGGATTGAGACACCGGCGCAGCGGTACGGCGCGCCGTCTTTATTGTAAGCCATTATTCAGAGGCATACTAACGCCCATGCGTTCTTTTAGGAAAAAGAGCGCTCACCGGACTATACTCGGAGAGGATACCAACTGCGCCTCCACCAGCCAGGCTCCAAGGCCGGATTCGGAGGCGGGAACGAATACGAGGCGTGCGCCGGGTGCTCCTCCGACAGAGGATGCGGACAAACTGTTCGCCACCAATTCCGAGGTGGAAAGTGCCATGAACCAGAGGCGTCGTCGGACTGTCCTTCATGACGCTTGTTTCTCCCAAGAGGAATTGGATGCCTTCAACTTGGGAGACGCGCACCTCCGTGCCTCTCAAAATGGTCTAGCCAGAGCCACGGAGCAATATGTAAAAGACATACGGGTGAGAAAATTTGATGATTATATATATCAGTAGCCCCTGAGACTTGAAACAGTTAGGATAACTGATTTAAGGATCATTTGTTATGCAGGTTCTTATAGAAAAGAATACTCAACTGTCCCATGAGCTGGAAGAGTGCAAAGCCCAACTTCAGGCCGCACTGGCCGCAGTAGGGGAGCCCAAAGAGACCCCCTCTGGTAACATATATTTTGAATGATAAGTATCATATAGAATGCGGCGTATATGCAGATCTGATGATAAAATTGCAGATGACGCTAGAGTAAATCCGGATAAGCAACGGCTCATACGCCAGCTGAAGGCTGGTGAGAGCATGCTTACGAGGGTGATGTCGTGGTTCTAAGCCTGACAGTAGAGTGGGGGGTAGGTATGGAGAGGCAAGGTCCTAGCTATGGAGAGGTTGTAAACACAAAGGATGTACGAGTTCGGGCCCTTCTCGGAGGAAGTAATAGCCCTACGTCTCGGAGCCCGGAGGCGGTCGAGTGGATTATGAGTATATGAGCTACAAGGTGCCGCACCCTTCTGCCTGTGGAGGGGGATGGCTTATATAGAGTGCGCCAGGACCCCAGCCAGCCCACGTAGGAGAGGGTTTAAGGTGAGTTAAGTCTGGGGCGTTACTGGTAACGCCCCACATAAAGTGCCTTTACTATCATAAAGTCTACTTGATTACAGGCCGTTGCAGTGCAGAGGGCCTCTTGACCTCCTGGTGGTCGAGTGAGTCTTCGTGGTCGAGTCCTTCAGGCCAGTCGAGTGAGTCCTAGTTGGTCGACTGGAAGGCGACCTCTTCTAAGGATGTCCTGGGGTAAGTTACTTGGATCAGGTCCATGACCCTACCCTAGGTACATAACCCCATCATTAGCCCCCGAATGGATTGAGGCTTCGAGTGAAGAAGGAGTTGATGTCGTTTCCGATTAACCTTTGCGCTCTGGTTGTGCGCTGTTCTGGATCAAAGAATCTCTTCGTCGACAGGGAGCGACTTGCCTTCAGTCGACTCGATCCATTCTATTTTTGCGTCGAGTGATCTTTCAGGCTTCGACGATCTCCGAGCGACGGATTGCCGGAAACACCGCGTCTGACAGACTGATTTGCTGTTCGCGGATTCCGCGGGATGCGAAATTTGGGGACGCGCGCGAAGCGGGGTGGACCGCGGCGTTCGGACGGGACGGGGCATAGACGCCTCGATCTCCGTGCCGCTTTTTTCGCCATGTATCCCGTCTGCATAACTGCTCCCAGATATGATTAGATCGACCGGGCCCACCTGTCATCCACTCGGAAGGGACCTTATAAATGTGCCCGGCGAGGATTTCTGTGCTGCGCCTTAGCATTCTCCCCCTCTCTCTGCTTCCTTCCTCCCTGCTCAGCGTGCTCGCTCTCGCCCCCGCACCACTTCCCTTCGCGCATCTCGCCGGCGACCATGGCCAAGGAGAAGACGGCGGCGCTGGAGCGTGCAAAGAAGGCGTCGGTGTCGGAGAAGGCAAAGGGGAGATCCACCAGCCGCGGAGGGTCCTCGTCCAGATCCCGCCTGCCGAAGGGCTGGGTCCAAGGAGACTGGATCCAGTCGACCATCACAGAGAATGACCTCCTCGACATGGCCAACGAGGGCTTGATCCCCCACGGAGCTGCGAGGCTTCCGGGGAAGGAGTGGCAGCCCCAGCCAGAAGAGGGTGAGTGTGTGCTTTTGGCCACCCATGTTGATCGTGGGTTTTCCTTGCCGCCGAGTGTTTTCTTTCGTGGCTTCTTGAATTTCTTTGGAGCACAGCTCCACCATTTTACCCCAAACTCCATTGCCTATCTTGCTGCATTCGTGTCCATGTGTGAGGGTTTCTTGGGCTGTCGACCGCACTGGGGTTTGTTCAAACATATATTCACGTGTCGCTCTCAGACCGTGAAGAAGGCGAGCCCAGGTGATGAGAGAACCCGAGTCGTCTAAATGTGTGGGGGTCTGGGGATCCAGGTGAGGAATAAGAGCACCTTCCCGCCCATGACCTTTCCCGAGTCAGTCAGAGGCTGGCAGTCGACCTGGTTCTACTGCCGAGACCAGTCGACGCCGGGACAGTCGAGTGGACTCCCACAGTTTACCATGGACCGAGTGAACAAGCCCTCCTCTCTGAAGTTGATCCCGGAGGAGAAAGCTGATGTGAAGATGTTGATGGAGCGCGTGGTGCAGTTGGTTCGGGAGGGAGTGACGGGCATGGATCTCCTGGAGGTCTTCCTCAGGCGTCGCATCCAGCCCCTCCAGTTCCGGAGCCACTGCATGTGGTTGTACTGTGGGACCGAAGACGAGACTAGAGTCCATCCAGAAGCAGTCGACGATGTCACTCTGGAAAGGTGGATGGTAGCCGTTACCGGAAACAAAGACAACCCACGCGGAGCCAGAAGAATTCCTCCACTCGACCACAACAGCGATCCAAACAAGGTACATCTGCTCTGCCCTCCACTGCGTTCTTGTCGCACTCATTTCTGTTTATCCTGCCGACTGGTCGACTGATCCTTGTCTTGATATCTGCTAGGCTCTCACCGAGCTGTACTCGATGCCCAATGGGGCACAAACTCCGACTGAGGAGGGTGAGGCGAGCGGGGGTGAGAGCCAGGAAGAGGAGGAGTGGGACTCGGACGTTGCAGGGGATGACGACGACGATGATGATGACGACGGCGATGACGATGACGCCGAAGACGAGGAGGAAGAGGAGGAGGTCGTGCCACCGCGCTCGGAAAGGCGGTCGAAGCTCGTCCACGACCCTTCGACTGAACGTGGCAAGGGGGGTGCGACACAGTCGACCAAACGCCCTAGGACCACCTCTCCAGCGCCGACTGAAAAGGCGCCGAAGCAGCCTAGGGGGGCTCCGCCAAAGCCGACCAAGCTCCTGCCGAAGATGAAGGTGTCCATCCCCACCATATCAGGGTAATTGTACTGCTTGAGTCTTCTTATCCTGTGTGAACTTTGTCTCTGGTCGACGCTGAAGCTAGTCGACTGATCCTTTGGAGTTGCAGTGCTGCTACTTCTGAAACCTCAGCTCGGGCTGATGACCACGAGATGGAGGACGCAGCAACTTCGAACCGAGGTACTGTATTCTTAACGTCATTTTTAGTCGACTGATTTCGCGATCTCTGATCCTGAATCTTCTTCGTAGCTCCACCCAATACTGTTATCAATCTCCCTGATGACGATGAGGATGAAGAACCACTGGCACGCAGGAGGAGCAGGAAAGCGTCCGCCAGTAAGGTGCCCCAGGATGTGATGGCGCCTGAGATTCTGATTGCGGAGGAAGAGAACACCACTCGACACACGGTGTCCTTTGCAGATCCATTGACGAGTGCTCAGCAGCCCTCCCTCTTCACGACGCACCATGTCCCGGAAGACCAAGCCGGCGCGGCGAAGGAGGCAATACGCCAGGCGGGAATCATGATGGAGCAATTGAAGACCATCCGGGATGCGAGCCAGGCAGCTTATGACGCCAGCTCTGCCCTCCAAAGCAATGTCCAGGTCAGTCGACCACCGTTTGTTCTGTTGGATATGCTACCAAAAACTTTTCCTTTCCGGAATTTATAGTAGTCACCCAGTGGGCGTGTCGATTAAACTCTGTGTTAGCGGGGGCACGCTGAGTGCACCCGCTGGGTGTAGTCCCCAAGGCTAAGGTCAACTGCTGGCAGTCGGCCTTAGGCTTTATGATGTCAATCTTTCTGTCAGTCGACTATGTCGACTGGGTTTCACAAACCGGTGGGGGCACGCTGAGTGCACCCACTGGGTGTAGTCCCCAAGGCTAAGGTCGACTGCTGGCAGTCGGCCTTAGGCTTTATGATGTCAATCTGTCTGCCAGTCCACAATGTCGACTGGATTTCACAAACCAGTGGGGGCACGCTGAGTGCACCCACTGGGTGTAGTCCCCGAGACTGTGGTCGACTGCTTGCAGTTGATCACAGTCTTAGAGAATGCATCTCGCACTTTTTTTTTGAGGTCGACTGGTCGACTTTGTCTTCAACAGGATTAGTGGGGGCACGCTGAGTGCACCCACTGGGTGTAGTCCCCGAGACTATGGTCGAATGCTTGTATTCGGCTGTAGTCTTAGAAACGTGTGTTTTTCCCTTTTTCACTCGGAAGTGAATTATATTTGACATTTAGTCGATTGGTTCTTCGCAGAACTCTTGTGATCTTGTGGCTCGCTATTCAGAGCTGGAACACAAGCATACTCAAGTCGAGCTGAGCTTGAAGCTGGTTCAGGAGAAGCTGACAAAGGCAAAGGAGGAGACCGAAGGTATGTTTGGTGAGACCCTGACGACTGCTTTTCCCCTTGCTTGTTTCAAAATCTGATCTTGCTGTAACTTGCAGGTAAGGTAAGGGAGGCCCAGCAAAAGAAAGACCTTGAGCTAGCTGAAAAAATCAAGCTTGCTGACGAGAAGTTAGCTTCAGTCACCAAGCTTGAACAAGACAATACCAATCTGAAAGCTGCTCTTGGGATTGCCAACAAGGAGATCAGTCGACTGAAAACTGATAAAGCTGCCCTGACCGACCAAGTCAGCAAATTGACTGGGAAGAAAACTGATCTGGAGGCCTTCCTGAGTGGACTTGCCAAGAAGCTGTTTCTTATGCTTGAAGGTAAACCTCTATGCTTGGCAGACGTTTCCAATCGTGATTTATCCATTCGACCTCCCCTTGACTTAGTGATCACCCTTGCAGAATTTTGTCAAAACTTTGAAGAAGAAACTAGCCGGCTGGAGCCAAACCTCGACCCCGTCAATTCTCCGGTGAACGACGAAGTTGCCATGGAAGTTTTCCGACTGGAGTCCTGTGTTGCAGCTGTCGTGGACTATCTTGCAAAGCTGAAGGCCGCCACATCGCGCATCGACTCGATGCTCTGGCCTGAGGAGACACTTCAGAATGACCTTGAGTCGCTGATGGCCCGCTTGAACGCGATCCCTGGTCGAGTGCAGGAGTGGAAGAAGTCCTCGGCTCGGTGTGGTGCAGATGTCGCTCTGTGTCTGGCCCGAGTGCACTGCAAAGATGCGCGAGAGGAGAAGCTGGCGGCCCTTCGGGTGGCCAATACCAAGAAGCACGACTTCAGGTCCTTTATGGAAACTTTCCTTGCAGCTGCCACTCGGATCGCCGACGGAATTGACCTTGATGAATTTGTTGCACCTTCCAGCCCTCCACAGGAGGGGTAAAAAACTTCTTCTGGCTCGACGCTTTAAATTTGCCTCGGTATGCCGAGTGGAATTGTAACCGACAAACCTTAACGGGCTTGACGCCTGAGCACTTTTGGTTCCTTTAGATGTCGATTCAAACTTGAATTTGGTGCTTGAATACGATTGCCTTCGGCTCGAAATGTCTTTTACAGGTTCAAAGCAAGGCGCCTTTACTGCAATCGACTTATTCTTTAGTCCACTTAGGCGAGCACTGGGCTGCGGCTAAGCCCCCCGAGTGAGAGGTCTGGCTTACCACTCGGTAGGATTTTCATAACTTAGGCGAGCACAGGGCTGCAGCTAAGCCTCCGAGTGAGAGGGTCGCTCTTCACTCGGTAGGATTTTTATAACTTAGGCGAGTGCTTGGACTGCAGCTAAGCCCCCGAGTGAGAGGGTTGCTCCTCACTCGGTAGGATTTTGATAAACTTAGGCGAGCACAGGGCTGCAGCTAAGCCCCCGAGCGAGAGGGTTGCTCCTCACTCGGTAGGATTTTGATAACTTAGGCGAGTGCT
>NC_057794.1:222876062-222878971 GCF_018294505.1 Triticum aestivum | reverse complement strand
TTTATAACTTAGGCGAGTGCTTGGACTGCAGCTAAGCCCCCGAGTATGAGGGTTGCTCTTCACTCGGTAGGATTTTGATAAACTTAGGCGAGTCCTTGGACTGCAGCTAAGCCCCCGAGTGAGAGGGTTGTCCTTCAC
Source organism: Triticum aestivum (assembly GCF_018294505.1). Lineage (NCBI taxonomy): Eukaryota > Viridiplantae > Streptophyta > Magnoliopsida > Poales > Poaceae > Triticum > Triticum aestivum. The sequence goes on along the minus strand of NC_057794.1, from coordinate 222,878,833 downwards.
TCGGTAGGATTTTGATAAACTTAGGCGAGTCTTTGGACTGCAGCTAAGCCCCCGAGTGAGAGGATTGCTCTCCACTCGGTAGGATTTTGATAAACTTAGGCGAGTCCTTGGACTGCAGCTAAGCCTCCGAGTGGAAGTCTGGCTTACCACTCGGTAGGATTTTTATAACTTAGGCGAAACGGATTCGCGGCTAAGCCTCCGAGTGGGAGTCTGGCTCACCACTCGGTAGGATTTTTACAAACTTAGGCGAAACGGATTCGCAGCTAAGCCACCCACTGAGGGGGAATTTTATGTGGACAAAAATAAAAAGTGACAGAAATTATGGAGGAACTATGACACTATTATTTTGAGGCCCACGAACTACAGAAGCACTTTATTGCAACTCATCCGAGTGATAAAACTTAAGTGTAAAATGGGCGGAGTAGCTCCGCGTTCCAAGCTCGGGGCTCGTCGATATTATGCTCGACGTTGTAAAGACGGTACGCCCCGTTGTGGAGAACCTTGGTGACGATGAAGGGGCCTTCCCAAGAAGGAGCAAGCTTGTGTGGTTTGTGCTGATCCACTCGGAGAACCAAATCCCCTTCCTGGAAGGCTCGACCTCTCACATTTCTAGCGTGGAAACGACGCAGATCTTGTTGGTAGATGGTCGACCGGATCAGAGCCATCTCCCTTTCTTCCTCTAAAAGGTCGACTGCGTCCTGCCGCGCTTGTTCAGCTTCTGCTTCGTTGTAGATTTCAACTCGGGGAGCATTATGGAGAAGATCACTCGGCAAGACTGCTTCAGCTCCGTAGACCAAGAAGAATGGAGTTCTTCCGGTCGACCGATTAGGTGTGGTCCGCAGTCCCCAGAGTACAGAGGGAAGTTCATCGACCCAAGCTCCAGCCGCGTGTTTGAGATCACGCATCAGACGAGGCTTCAATCCCTTAAGAATCAGTCCATTAGCTCGCTCTGCTTGTCCATTCGACTGCGGATGGGCGACTGAAGCGTAGTCGACCCGTGTGCCCTGGGAGTCGCAGAAAGCTCTGAATTCCTCCGAGTCAAAGTTCGACCCATTATCCGTAATGATGCTGTGCGGGACTCCATATCTGAATATTAGTTCCCTGATGAAGCTAACAGCAGTACCGGTGTCAAGGCTCTTGATTGGTTTAGCCTCGATCCACTTGGTGAACTTGTCGACTGCCACCAGTACATGCGTGAAGCCACTTCGTCCTGTTCTCAAAGGGCCGACCATGTCCAATCCCCATACTGCGAAAGGCCAGACGAGTGGGATGGTCTTCAGAGCCGACGCAGGCTTGTGTGACATATTCGAGTAGAATTGACATCCCTCGCACTTATCCACTATCTCTTTTGCCATCTCATTCGCCTTTGGCCAGTAAAATCCGGCTCGGTATGCTTTGGCCATGATGGTCCGAGAGGACGCATGATGACCACAGGTTCCCGAGTGAATATCATTGAGGATGAGTCGACCTTCTTCTGGTGTTATGCACTTCTGACCAACTCCAGTCGCGCTTTCTCTGTATAATTGTCCTTTGATAACGGTAAAGGCCTTAGATCGACAGACGATCTGTCGAGCCTCTTCCTCATCCTCCGGAAGCTCTTTTCTCAGGATATATGCGACATACGGAATCGTCCAGTCGGGAATGACCACCAAAACCTCCATGATCAAGTCGACCACCGCTGGGACTTCAACTTCAGTCGGATCTGTGGCACTCTTGGGCTGTGGAGTTTCTTCGGTGAAAGGATCTTCTTTGACTGACGGAGTGTGTATATGCTCCAAGAACACGCCACTCGGAATGGCTTCCCTCTTGGAACCTATCTTTGCCAGATCATCAGCTGCTTGATTTTTCAGTCGGGGTATGTGATGGAGCTCCAACCCCTCGAACTTCTTTTCCAGCTTCCTCACTGCACTGCAGTATCCAGTCATGGCTGGGCTTCTCACGTCCCACTCTTTCATCACCTGATTGACCACTAAATCCGAGTCGCCATAGACCATCAGGCGACGGACGCCGAGTGAGATGGCCATGCGCAACCCATATAAGAGGGCCTCATATTCTGCCTCATTGTTGGAGGAATCAAAGTGAATCTGGAGCACATATCTGAGCTTATCTCCTCTGGGGGAAACCAGGACAACCCCAGCACCGGAACCATTCAACATCTTAGATCCATCAAAGAACATGGTCCAATGCTCCGAGTGAACTTCAGTCGGCTGCTGTTGTTCAATCCACTCGGCGAGGAAATCTGCTATTGCCTGGGACTTAATGGCTTTCTTTGCCTCAAACTTGATATCAAGGGGAAGAAGTTCAATCGCCCATTGGGCCACTCGACCAGTTGCATCCCTGTTGTGCAAAATCTCTGATAGTGGAGCGTCGCTGACGACTGTGATGGAATGATCAGAGAAATAATGAGCAACCTTCTTTGTGGTCATGTATATTCCATACACAAGCTTCTGATAATGAGGATATCTCTGCTTGGATGGAGTCAAGACTTCAGACAAATAATACACTGGGCGCTGAACTTTGAGAGCTTTTCCTTCTTCTTCCCGCTCGACCGTTAGCACAGTACTGACGACTTGTCCTGTGGCTGCGATGTAGAGCAACAGAGGCTCTTTGCTGATTGGAGCAGCAAGCACCGGCTGGGTGGAGAGCAGAGCTTTTAGCTCGGCAAACGCTGCATCAGCTTCTGGAGTCCACTCGAACTTGTCTGCCTTCTTCATCAGTCGGTAAAGAGGCAATGCCTTTTCACCGAGTCGTGAGATGAATCGACTTAATGC
>NC_057794.1:222848477-222876052 GCF_018294505.1 Triticum aestivum | reverse complement strand
GATATCATACCTTCTGAGGTTGGCAAATGTTTCGGCGAGATCAGCGAGCAGGTCGGAACCTTTTCGTGACTTGACAACGATATCATCCATATATGCTTCCACATTCCGACTGATTTGAGTGAGTAGACACTTCTGAATCATTCGCATAAATGTGGCTCCGGCATTCTTGAGGCCGAATGGCATGGTGATATAGCAGAAGCACCCGAATGGAGTGATGAAAGCTGTTTTTACCTCGTCGGGCCCGTACAGACGGATCTGGTGGTACCCGGAGTAAGCATCTAAAAAAGATAACCTCTCGCATCCCGCGGTCGAGTCAACAATTTGATCTATGCGAGGGAGAGGAAAGTGATCTTTCGGGCAGGCCCGGTTGATGTGCTTGAAATCGATGCACATTCGGAGCGACTTGTCCTTCTTAGGAACCATGACGACATTAGCGAGCCACTCGGAGTGGTATATCTCTCGGATAAATCCTGCCGCCAATAGTCGAGCCACTTCTTCACCAATGGCCTTTCTCTTCTGGACGGCGGACCGCCGAAGATGCTCTTTGACTGGTTTTGCAGACGAGTCGACTCTTAGGCGATGCTCAGCCAGTCCCCTGGGAACACCTGGCATGTCAGCGGGCTTCCATGCAAAAATGTCCCAGTTCTCACGGAGGAACTGGATGAGCGCTTCTTCCTATTTTGGGTCGAGTGTTGTGGAGATGCGGGTCGGAGCTGCTTCGGGGTCGGTCGGATGAATGTGAACAGGCTTCGTTTCGCCGGACGACTGGAAAGCAGACTCTCTGGCGGGCTTCTTGGATCGCAGCAAGTCACTCGGATCTGCGTTTTGCTTGTATTCCTCGAACTCGACCGCTGTCACTTGGGAATTGGCAATCTTGGAGCCCTTCTGAAAGCACTCTTCTGCCTTTCTCCTATCACCAGTGACAGTGATCACTCCTTTGGGGTCGGGCATCTTCAATTTGAGGTACACGTAACATGGTCGAGCCATGAACCGTGCATAAGCTGGTCTCCCCAAAATGGCATGATATGCACTCTGAAAATCCACGACCTCAAACGTCAACTATTCTTTGCGAAAATGCTTCGAATCACCAAACACCACGTCCAAAGCTATCTGGCCGAGTGACTCGGCCTTCTTCCCAGGTATAACTCCATGAAAGCTCATGTTACTAGTGCTCAGTCGGGACATCGGAATGCCCATACCTTTCAATGTGTCTGCATACAATAAGTTCAGCCCACTTCCACCATCCATCAGCACCTTTGTCAGTCGAGTGCCTTCGACAACTGGATCGACCACCAAAGCTTGCCTCCCAGGGGTGGCAATATGAGTCGGGTGATCAGATTGGTCGAATGTGATGGGTGTTTGGGACCACTTCAGATAATTTGCTTTTGCGGGGGCAACCATGTTCACCTCTCGGTTAATCACTTTCAGTCGACTTCTGCTTTCCACATCTGCAAAGATCATCAGAGTGGAGTTGATATGCGGATATCCTCCCTCACTGTCCTCCTTGTCTTCGGCCTTGTCCGACTCCTTCTCCTTGTCCTTAGACTGTTTTCCTTGAAACTGCTGGATCAGGAGTCGACATTGGCGAGTGGTGTGCTTTGGGTAAATGATATTCCCCTCTTCGTCTTTCTTCGTGTGAATGTGACATGGCATATCCATCACGTCGTTCCCTTCTTTATCCTTTACCTTCTTGGGGTTCCAGGATCCTTTTGGTTTCCCCTTAAACTTTCCTTGAGTCACGGCCAGAGCCTCTCCAGGAGTTGCCGGTTCAGCCTTCCGCTTCTGTTTCCGACTGGTGTTTCCTTTTTCCGACTGACTCGGCTTGTGCTTGCCGCTTCGGAGTCGGTCTTCTTCTTCACCGTTGGCGTATTTAGTAGCAATCTCCATCATCCGACTCAAGGTCATGTCACCGGTTCGACCAAACTTCAAACTCAGTTCTCTGTTCTTGATGCCGTCTTTGAAGGCGCAGACTGCCTGATGATCGGACACATTCTCCACAGTGTGGTGCAAAGTGATCCACCTCTGAATATACTCTCTGAGAGTCTCATTGGCCTTCTGCACGCAGACTTGCAACTCTGTTAATCTAGCTGGTCGCTTGCAAGTTCCTTCAAACGTTCTGACGAACACTCGGGACAGATCTTCCCAAGTGTAAATGCTGCTGGGAGGTAATTGAGTCAACCATGCCCTGGCAGAACCTTCTAGCATGAGGGGCAAATGCTTCATGGCCACCTCGTCGTTCCCACCGCCAATCTGAACTGCCACTCGGTAGTCTTCAAGCCAAGTTTCAGGCTTAGACTCCCCAGTGAACTTGCTGACTCCTGTTGCCAACCTGAAATTGGGAGGGATAACTGCAGCTCTGATAGCTCTGCTGAAACATTCTGGGCCAGAAACATGCACTCGACTGCTTGTGGGCACATCTCTGTCGAGTCCACCTCGATGGGCTCTGTTCCGGTCGACCAACCCTTGCACGATAATGGATCGCGCGTCGAAGCCTGGTTCTCTGGGGTCGACTGGAACCCTACGCCCCATACTGTACTGACGCCTATCATCTGGCTGCCGAGGAGCGTAAGACCCACCCCTCGGAGGGGAATAGGGCACTCGACACCTATCATCTCGGTCGAGTCTGTCGCCATATTGATCTCGTCGATTCTCGCGCCCTTCACGCCGCGGAGGCGATCTGGGGCTGTGAGCCAACTGAACCGTATTCACAGTGACGGATCGACTGTGAATTCTGTTGCGCGATTGAGACACGGCTGAATTCTGATCTCCTGCTGCCCGAAGCAGATCCCTGATCTGCAGCAAACCTCTGCCAGCTTCCGACTGCGAAGGCTGGATGGACTCTGCTATACGGGTCGCAGCTGCTAAATTCTGGATTGGGGTTCGATATACCTGAGTCGGCGGGAAGAGTTGACGTCGATTGGAGTCGGGAACTCGTTGCCGCGCGCGCTCGTCGAGTGCTCGCTGAAGGTTCTCCAGCCGAGTGCGCTCGGCCAAATTGGCCAGACGCGCCTCCTCCAAGGCACGAGCCTCGGGGGTTTCTCCTGCGATGGGAGTATGCAGGGCATCCACGTTCCTGCGGCGAAGTTCCTCTCTTTGCAGAGAGTCGAGTGGCTCGGGCTGGTACTCTTCGTAGCCTCGTGCGGGGTCGTCTCCGTCACCTGCTCCACCGTCATGGGCGAAGCCAGGGGGACCGTGGGGCCCGTCGACCATCAAGATTTCTGCCGCTGGATCACTGCTATCGCACTCGGATGCAGTCTCTACGGAGCCAGTCGACAGGTCGAACAAGCCGTAGAGATATTCGTCGGGCTCGATTGCCGCGACTTGGGTGGTGACTGATTGGCGAGCCACCGCGTGCCTCACCCATCACTAAAGCCTCGACCGGCCCGAGCGCTTGCGCTGGCGGGAGACCGGGAGGGTGGACGATGGAGGAGCCGACCGATACTGGGTCGACGGTTGCCGCAGCAGAACGCCGCGGACACATGCGCGAAAATGCGTCGCACCGCGGACGGGGAGCGCATCTATGTCGAGTGGAGCCTCCTGGAGCCATGCGGAGTCGTCGGCGATGAAGGTGAGAGTGCCGAGACGGATCTCTTGACCCTCGACCAAAACTCCAGCAGACACCATGATGAAAGTACTCGGAAGAATCGCAACTTCTCCACAAAATCGCTAAAACACCTGCCCCACGGTGGGCGCCAACTGTCGTGGTTCTAAGCCTGACAGTAGAGTGGGGGGTAGGTATGGAGAGGCAAGGTCCTAGCTATGGAGAGGTTGTAAACACAAAGGATGTACGAGTTCGGGCCCTTCTCGGAGGAAGTAATAGCCCTACGTCTCGGAGCCCGGAGGCGGTCGAGTGGATTATGAGTATATGAGCTACAAGGTGCCGCACCCTTCTGCCTGTGGAGGGGGATGGCTTATATAGAGTGCGCCAGGACCCCAGCCAGCCCACGTAGGAGAGGGTTTAAGGTGAGTTAAGTCTGGGGCGTTACTGGTAACGCCCCACATAAAGTTCCTTTACTATCATAAAGTCTACTTGATTACAGGCCGTTGCAGTGCAGAGTGCCTCTTGACCTCCTGGTGGTCGAGTGAGTCTTCGTGGTCGAGTCCTTCAGGCCAGTCGAGTGAGTCCTAGTTGGTCGACTGGAAGGCGACCTCTTCTAAGGATGTCCTGGGGTAAGTTACTTGGATCAGGTCCATGACCCTACCCTAGGTACATAACCCCATCAGGTGAGGCAGGAGAAAAATGATCTCCTAGATGCCAACACCAAGCTGGGCGTGGAACTACAAGATGTTCATGCCCAACTGTCGGACTCTGTTAAGGAAAATCGGCGGCTTCGACGCGGCATATTTAGTAAGTGTTTGAACGAACTTTGAAAAAGAGTTAGGCGAGGAAGCTGGCTGACAGAGTTATGACTATAGGTATGCTAACAGGTCGTCCTTCCGAGGAAATGCCCGGTTCAACGGGTGACCTTCTTCTCGAGCTCTCACAGCTGCATGAACGAGTTCGGCAGGTGATGCAAGGCGTCGCCCAGGCCTTGTGGCCATCCGTCTCCATACCCGAAGGCCTTGGAGAGCTTGCAAAAAAGCTAAAGGGAGTGCGGCGACGCTTCCGATTATGGAAGATATCGGCCTGCCGTTAGGGCGCCAGGGAAGCCTGGGCGATAGTGAAGACACGGTACACGAAGGATGACCCGAACCACATGGCCGAAGTCGGACTAGTGGGGCCCGATGGGAAGGAGATCCCTGTGAGCTTAGTGTACGGCCAAGTAGAATTGGCCGCAAAGTATTCCCAATAGGACTGTAGACTAGATAGCCTATTGGATGGTATTGAAGAGGAATTCAACCAGTCAAATTGACTATGTAATTTTAAAGTGACATGTATAATGCCTTCTAGCCGGATTGTAGATCGTTTGTCGTGGCAGACCTTTTCGCTTCAACCTCGGGACCCGACAGTCCGGAGTGTATCCGAATACCCTCTCGGTTATGTAAGAACTGGGGCATGCGTGGAGACCAGGCGTAGGGGTCATTAGTGCTTTATCAGACAAGTGCCCAACTAGTTATGTTATATTACATGGGTAGTAAGAAACATCTTCCAGGGAGAATAGTTCTGTTAAGGGTTCCTTTCCCTGGGTAAGCATGCCCTAAAGTGCATGTCCAGACTGCGATAAGAAGCACAGAAAAATCATCTGGGGGAAGATATGAATAATAAAATTCATCTTTTGTTCACCGACCGAATATTCCCTTAAGAACGCTAGCTTTCGGCTTCACCCAGTCTGAGGTACACGTCCGGCTGACCCGGCGGTAACAATCGCAGAGGTGCTCCCCTTATGCCCTAGCCGAATTAACGGGAACGTAGGGCATAAATACAAGAGCCAGGCAACCCAGCTTGGCCAAAACTTAAGTCATATCGATGCATATAATGGTGAAAAAAGGTACATGCGGAAGTATAACACATGTGTTGGGCGTGAGGCCCAGGAAAATAACTTAAGCTTCTGTGAAAGAAGCCCCTAGGTATGAAGAGTGCGGCTAGCGCATCTGTAATGTACGAGTGAGGCACAAGGTGACCCTTGAAGGCCTAGAGAAATAAAAGAAAGAAAGGGAAACAAGACAGGAGGAGATATCATATTGTTTGAGTTTATCCCTCTACATCATGTCATCTTGCTTAATGCGTTACTCTGTTCTTATGAACTTAAAACTCTAGATGCATCCTGAATAGCGGTCGACGTGTGGAGTAATAATAGTAGATGTAGAATCGTTTCGATCTACTCGACACGGACGTGATGCCTATATTCATGATCATTGCCTTAGATATCTTCATAACTATGCAATTTTCTATCAATTGCTTGGCAGTAATTTGTTCACCCACCATAATACATGCTATCTTGAGAGAAGCCACTAGTGAAACCTATGGCCCCCGGGTCTCTTTCTTATTATATTGCATCTCTTTTATTTACATCACACCTCATTTACTATTTTGCAATCTTTACTTTCCAATCTATACAACAAAAGTACCAAAATATTTACTTTACTATCTTTATTAGATCTCACTTTTGCGAGTGACTATGAAGGGATTGACAACCCCTTTATCGCGTTGGTTTCAAGGTTCTTGATTGTTTGTGTAGGTACTAGGTGACTTTGCGTTGTATCCTACTAGATTTATACCTTGGTTCTCAAAATTGAGGGAAACACTTACGCTACTTTGCTGCATCACCCTTTCCTCTTCAAGGCAAAACCAACGCATGCTCAAGAGGTAGCAAGGGGTCAGATGTCCGGGGCTTTGGGAGTAGCCGGATGTCCGGGGTATGGGGCCGGATGTCCGGGCTGTTAGGCCGGATGTCCGGCCACTGTAGGAGTTGGCCCTTCTTCCTTCTTACGTCTTTGCTTCCGCGCATGATTGGCCTTGGTCCTTGGGTTCTCCATGGTCTCCTCGGGTGTACCTGAGTATGCACAAGGTCCGCGCTTGAGTTAGCATCCATGTCTTACATGCGGAATGGGAAGATTCGGAAAGGAGCGAGTTCATGTTAGGTCCAACGGCGCATGCTTGAGGTCTTAACATGTGGGCACTTGGGGCTTGGGGAGTTGTCGTAGTGTACATGGGGATGATCGAAGGATGCTCCGCATCAAAACGATACCTAAAGGACGTTAGAAAATCAAACCCGTGGTATAATGGTGATTGCGTAACGTGGAAATTTTTATGAAGCCAAACGATGAAGTCACCTGCCATTGGTGTTTGAATTAACATGTCTCCTTTGGAAACCATGGTCCTTCATTTGAGATGCTACGGTTTGGAAGGAGCGATCATCAAAACTTGTGCCAATCTTTACGAAATTTCCCCCCAGTGTTGTGAGAGCACGCCACGGGCACATACCGATTTTGATGATGTCTGGACTCCATCTGAATTCCTTGTAATTCAAATACCAACTAGGCCTACGCCGGTGGCCACACCTCGTGGCCGAAATGTTTGAAACTTCTCCCCGTTTCTCGGACAATGGATGAAAACTCGCAAAGTGACACACAAATGATTTGTACACCTTCTTTGATAAGTAACACCCAGATGTAGATGTAGAACGGTTTTGAATTTATATGCACTATGTCACACCCTAGCTAGTTCATGCATTAGAGTGTTGCATCATGTTTATTCTTTCATCAGAAACCTGAAATGGGGATGACAGAACCCCCAGCCCCCTCTGAAACCAACTAGGGTTTACTAAAAAACTTTTTCAATGAACCTGAAATGCCCTTCTAAAATGCCCATCATTTTTGTCTTGGTTCAGAACCTCTGCCAAAAGTGATGCACATTTTCCTAGGTCATCTTAGGGTCTTTGAATTAAATCATAGATATTTGAATTTGGGCATTTAAAATTATATAAAATATTCAGATGCTCAAATATCTCCAAACTAAAATGTTTCATGTTGGAAATAATCCAACTATGGACCAGGAGTAGTTTGGTGATTTTAGGAGTTGCCTAAGTATTTTTATTAATTCAACAAAGTTGCAGAAGTATTAAAAAACAGAAAACAGAAAAAAATATAGAAAAACCTTACCTGGCGCCCAGCACCCGGCCCAGCGCCGCTCCAGCGAGCTGCTTGCCGGCCAGGCAGGCAGGCAGGTGCCCGACGGCGACCGCAGCGCGCGCCACGCAGCTGGCTGCCGCCCTGCTCCACCTCCTCGCCTCGGGGCTGGATGGATGAGCTCCACGCAGCGCCGTGAACCCGCAGGACACCTCCATTCTCCCCCAACCCCTCTCTCTCGCGCTCCCCCGCCATGGCCGACGCCATCGCTGCCACCCCCTCGCCGTAGCCACGCCCTCCGTCGATCCTACGCCGTGCCGCCGTGTCCAGGAGCTCCGCTACCCTCCTCTCCTTCGAGCAAGCCGAGCCCCAAGCGCTCGCAAGGCCCGAGCCCACCGCATCGACCTCGACCGAACCGCCGTCGCCGGAGATCCCCTTCAACACCGTCGTCGCTCCGGTCCGTCCCCGGCCGCACCAAGGGCTTCGTCGAACTCCCCGTGAGCTTGGCCATCTTCCCCTCCCTTCTTTTCTTGCTCCCGAGCCGTGTAGGGACCTCCCGGAGCTCAACCGCACCCACCGCCGCGGAGCTCATCGCCGACGTGCTCCCGGTCACCCTCCGGCCACTCCATGGTGTCCATCATGCTCACCGCGTCACGTAGCACCTAACTAGCTACTCCCCGCACCTCACCGACCCCTCTTGCGTCAAGTTCGACTTCGGCCGAACCCCGGTGGCCGCCAAAGTCGTCGCCGGCACCAACTCCGGCCACCCCGACCCCAACGGACTCCACCAAGAGCTGCGGCTCGTCCTCAGCTCCACTCCGATGGTCTCCGCGACCCATTTGGTGGCCGAAACGGCCAAAACCACTTCCGCCGCCACGCCGGGCTCGCCGGCGGCTAAACGCTGGTGCAGCCGACCCGGGTTTGACCATGGGTGGGCCCTGGTTGACTCTCCTGAGTCAATGACAGGTGGGGCCCAGCCCTGTTAACTAATTAGGATTAGTTTAAATTATTTTTAGTTTAACTAATCACACTGACACGCGGGACCCACTGTCAGGTTTGACCCGGACCGTGTCCCGTTGACCTGCTGATGTCACACTGACTTCAGGCTGACGCAGTAATTGATTTTCTGGATTTAATCTAATATAGGAAATTCCAGAATATAGTTTAAACTTCAAAAATTCATAACTTTTAATCTGTAACTCCAAATCAGACAAGTTATATATGAAAAATGATCAGAAAAATCCAATCTATCCATCTGTACTATTTTCATGCATGATGAAACAAGTTAACTTGATGTTTAATGCAGAACAAGGTAAACCACTTTAAAGGGCCATGTATGAGTTTCAAATTTGAATCTTTGGTTCAAATTGGTTCAAACCCTTCTGGTCTTAGTTGCATTAGCCCAACACACTCATATTGCCATGTTTCATGCATGCATCATATTGTTGCACATTGTTTGGTGATGGTTGTGTATCGGTGTTCTTGCGGCAGGTTCTGCCTCCGAGGAGTACCGTGATTACCCTAACGAAGAACCGTATCAGTGCATCGAACCATCAGGCAAGCAACCAAACATTTGATCATATCGATACAATCCCATGTTCTCGCTCCTGCTCTCTTTTACTGCATTAAGACAACACGTTTCAAAACTGCTGTGTGCTACGGTAGTTGAACCCACTTCCTCTGCATGACCTGTCATTGCCACAGTAACTAGATGAAACCCACTAGCATGTGTAGGAGTTGATTGAGCCATATATATGTGTTGTTCCTACCTTGCTATGCCTGCTATGCTTAGAGTCGTGTCAGGTCTGGTTCATCTGGGTGATGGGCTAGAGTGAAATGATTATGTCGGTAATGAGAGTGGTGTGGTGAACACGATTTGGTAAAGGTATCGATGAGAGGCCATTTAGGAGTACATGGTGGGTTGTTTCATTAAAGCCGACCTTAAGCACTGAGATCTGTATGTGTGATTTAAGAATCAGCTACTACCATGCATTGGGCCCGAAACCAATGGACCCTCTCGGCTTCTTATTCACCCTAGTTCTCCGTCCAGGAGTTGCAAGTAGTTTCTGGTGTTTGTAGCCTACTGGAGGCCGTGGACAGCGCTGACCGTAGGGGTGGGCTGTGATGCGGTAGGTACGTGGCCGGGGATACCGGGCACCCGTTAGGTGTCACGGACCCCTGTACACATCGTTCGGGGCCGTATGGGAAACCTCGGCCGGACTCCCTGCGGATGGAACCTGGATAGGCGATAAACCTGGATTGGAGACTTAGGTGATTAGGTAGGTCGTGGCCGACACCCACGTTGGGCTTCCGCTTGAAGGTTGCCGAGTACATGTCGTGTAAACGACGGTAAGTGGTGAGAGCGTGTATGAAGAAGTACAACCCTGCAGGGTTAACATAATCTATTCGAATAGCCGCGTCCGCGGTAAAGGACTACTTGGTTGCCTATACAGTTCATAGACAAGTAAATGGAAACTACTAAAAGCCTCAAGATAAGTGTGAGTGCCGAGGATGGCTCTTCCGTAGGAAGACGGAGGTGGATCCTCGGTAGTGTATTGAAGTGGTGAGTAGTGGACTCGTGTGCGCAAAACCATTTCAAGTTGAAGTCTCGTAGGATAGCCTAGCCAAGAGTCAGAGCTGGCTTGCTGCAATAACTCCACCAACCCTTCTTGATAATGTGCATGTATGTAGGATCTGATGTAAGTCTTGCTGAGTACCTTTGTACTCATGTTGCTATAATTTACATTTTACAGAAGACGCTGCAACCCCTTCTGATGGGTTCTTCGTAGACGTTGACATCAATGAGTAGGCTAAGGCCCAGGTGGTGATCCTGAGCTTGTGAAGGACCACGTAGTATAGCTAGGCTTCCCAAGCCTCTTTTATTTTACTAGTTGTCTGTACTCAGACAAGTTACTTCCGCTGCTGGTTTGTATGACTGTATGACTTGAATGCTGGGTCGTGTGACCCGTACCTATGTGTATGTTATGTATGGCTCTCTGAGCCTTAAATAAAGTACTTGCGTCGTAGAGTCATGTTGTGATGCCTTGCTGTATTTGCACATATCGAGCATATTGTGTGTATGATTGAAATGCTTGGTATGTGTGGGATCTGACTATCTAGTTGTTTATCTTTAGTAGCCTCTCTTACCGGGAAATGTCTCCTAGTGTTACCACTGAGCCATGGTAGCTTGCTACTGCTCTGGAACACTTAGGCTGGCCGGCATGTGTCCTTCTTCGTTCCTGTGTCTGTCCCTTCGGGGAAATGTCACGCATTGAGTACCGGAGTCCTGTTAGCCCGCTACAGCCCGGTTTACCGGAGTCCTGCTAGCCCAGTGCTACAGCCCGGACCCACTTGCTGATGACTGACACGTTCGTTGCTGGGTCATGGATGCCTGTCCCTATAAGTCTGTGCCACTTTGGATTTACGACTAGCCATGTCAGCCCGGGCTCCTTATCATATGGATGCTAGCGACACTATCATATACGTGTGCCAAAAGGCGCAAACGGTCCCGGGCAAAGGTAAGACAACACCCGTGGGAATACCGTGCGTGAGGCCGCAAAGTGATATGAGGTGTTACATGCTAGACCTATGTGGCATAGAGTCGGGGTCCTGACAGCGTTGGTATCAGAGCCGGACTGCCTGTAGGTTCTCCAAGCCAAACTGGTCGATGTTGAGTCTAGAAATTCTTTAGTTATATGTAGGGGAATTGTTTGTGGGTTGGAACGTAAGGCTCTTTTTACTCCTTTATCTTATGACATTCTGATCTGAGTCAGTCTATTCTTCCACCGGGGGTTAAGGAATTAGGATCTTTCTCTCTATCAGGTTCACGTGTTACTAATCAGTAGTACCTTATAGGTTGGATGGATACAAGCCTAGTTCAGTTCTACTGCCACATTATGTTGCTAGGATGGACTCAGAACTTGATATGATGTTGTTGAGTGTGTATGAAATCCTTTGTCAAATGTCTCAAAATCCTTCTTGAGCATTTACAGCCGTTATGCTGCCGAAATTTTGCTAGAAATTCTAATGCCTTTGCATTATGGTTGTGCTTTCAGATGGCCACTCGCGACCTCAATCAAGTGGTTCACCTGACTCGATGCCTAGATGTACCCGGCCATACTGCCATGTTGGTCAGGGTAATGACTGAGGCTGGATACCGTTGGTATCCTGAGTACACGGTCGAAGAGCAATTTCAAGACTTTAATCAAAGCCAGTATCTCTGCACTGTCAGGATATTTCCATCTTATCCTGGATCCATCGAGCCCCTTCACTGCTCCTATGGACTCGGGGTTACTATTGAGATGGCCGTGCAGGACGCCGCCTACTCTATGATGACCATCATGCGAGTCAGGTCTGGCCTATTTCGGGACTCTGATTTCCGGTATATGCCAGGATCACTTCCGGGAGCACAAGGGTATCTCCAGGCTATCTATGCTGACCCCACTCAGGAGGATTCACGGACTCGCACCACTGCTGAGATGCTCGAGGATAAGGACCGTGAAAATCGGGCCTTGAGGCTAGAGCTTTTCAATACCCGTGCTGACCATTGGGCCACGTTGACTCGGTTTGCACCGGCGGTGCAAGCTGGATATTCGGATATGCGCGATCTCTATCCTGTGAGATCTGCTCTGCCAGACGTGATGGGTTGGCGTGATGTAGGAGGCATCACCCCACCTCGTGGTCCCCGTAGGCCACCGTCTGTTGGTCCAAGACCTCATCCTAGCCCCTATGGTCCACAAGCTCCGCGAGATCGTCTGTTTCCGGATGATCATGTTGAGCTTCCAGGCTATGGAGGTGACTTCTACGAGGACTACTACGGATCGGTCTGAGTTAGTGGTAGTATCACTAGTTCGTACTAGCTGTGTCGTCTATCGTCCTGCGTGACTCGTGGGATATGACCTAGTTTGTACCACTTCCGGAGGTGTAGAAAAATAATGTATAGGAGCTTGGGATGCCTCCGATGAGATGTAATCCTCTTTTCACCGTAATAGTACCTTGTTTGGTCTTGTACTAAACCTTGTATGGTGTGTATGACGATGGAATAAAGAAGCAGTTTCTGTATCTACCATGTCATACGGATGATCATCTTGCATTCTGAGTTATTCCTTACATTCTGTATTCTATGTCGGAATCTTATCATTCTGACTAAATCATTGTCTTGTTTACCTAGGATGGTCAACACGCGCAATAACCCCGCTCCTCAAGAGCCGGCCGAAGGCAGTGAAGTCAGGAATGCAAATCTGCCTCATCCTCCTTCCCTAGCCGAGGTTATGCTGGAAGCTGAGAGAAACAAGCGGGAGACCAACCGTTTGTTGGAGCGTATTGAGCAGAACACCGCACACCATCAGAGAAATAACTTGGTGTCACTCAGTGATTTCATCAAGTTACATCCACCCACGTTCCACCACTCCGTCGAGCCTCTCGACGCTGATGACTGGCTTCGCAGTATTTCTCACAAACTGCATTCTGCGCTAGTAGCTGAGGCTGACAAGGTCACCTTTGCTGCATATCATCTTGAAGGCCCCGCCAGTCTATGGTGGGAAAATTATGGAGCTATGCGCCCAGCGGGCCATGTTACTACTTGGGCTGAATTCAGCGAGGCTTTCTGTGAACATCACATTCCGGAGGGTCTCATGGACCGTAAACGTGAGGAATTTTGCAGTTTCACTCAAGGCCGACTCTCTGTGGATGCTTACAGCAGGGAGTTCGGTAACCTCGCACGATATGCAACCGAGGAAGTTTCTACTGACGCCAAGAAGCAAGCAAGGTTCCGTAAGGGACTTAGTCCTGAGCTTCGCCGCGACCTTCGTCTGCATGAGTGCACATCTTTTCAGAAGCTTGTTAACAAGGCCATCAGTGCTGAGACTGGTCAGACTGATTATGACGCAACACGCAAGCATGGCCGTGATGTGGGTTCCTCATCCGGTGCTGGCCCTCAGAAGCGCCGCGTGTGGGTGCCCAACACTGCCCTGCCACCCAGGTTCATACCGAGGCCATCCTTCTAGGCGCCTCGCCCTGTTCAACAGTCTGCATCAGCCAAGCCCTATGGTGGTCCAACCAACAGTGCTCCTCCACGTACCAGTTCCGTGACTTGTTTTAAGTGTGGGGAAATCGGCCACTATATGCGTGAGTGTCCCCAGACCAACCCCAACCAACCTGCTAAAGCTGTTGGCCGTGGCAAGCCGACAGGGAAAGTGTTCCACGCCAAGCCGGCCACCGCTACATGTGGCCATGTCAACTGTATCTCTGCCGAAGAAGCTCAAGAGGATCCCAACATCGTTCTCGGTACGTTCCTTGTTAATTGCCACCCGGCATCTGTTCTTTTCGATACAGGAGCCTCTCATTCATTTATATCCGAGAACTATGCTCGTTTGCATAACACCGCATTCTGTGACATGCCATCCACTATGGAAATTTCTACTCCCGGTTCTAGATGGCAAACCTCCAGGGTAAGTTATGGAAATGAAATCCAAGTCGACAGACTTGCTTTCCTTGCATCTTTGATAGCTCTCAAATTTTCAGATATTAATATCATTTTGGGTATGGACTGGATGTCAGCTCATCATGCCAAAATTGATTGCTTCTCTAGGACTGTTCAACTCACTCATCCTTCGGGGAAGATAGTCAATGTCTTGACCCGAATAGCCAAGCGACAGATATATTCTCTTAACGCCAGCCCTTTGCCAGACCTTGAGGACGTTCCGGTAGTCCGTGACTTCCCGGATGTCTTCCCAGAGGAATTGCCAGGTGTTCCACCTGACAGGGATGTTGAGTTCGTAATAGACCTTATTCCAGGAACCGTCCCGATTGCTAGAAGACCCTATAAGATGGCACCACTAGAACTAGCCGAGCTTAAGAAACAACTCGATGAGTCCTTGAAAAAGGGTTTCATCCGACCTAGTTCATCTCCGTGGGCTTGCCCCGTCCTCTTCGTCAAGAAGAAGGATGGTACGGACCGGATGGTTGTAGATTATCGACCTGTCAATTTGGTCACAATCAAGAACAAATATCCGCTGCCCAGGATCAACGACCTGTATGATCAGCTCGCTGGATCCTCAATCTTCTCCAAAATGGATTTGAGGTTGGGCTACCATCAAATCAAAATCAGGAATGGGGACATTCCTAAAACGGCCTTTGTTACTCGTTATGGCCAATACGAGAACACCGTCATGTCCTTTGGGTTAACCAACGCTCCAGCCACTTTTTCTCGGTTAATGAACTCAATCTTCATGGAGTATTTGGATAAATTCGTCGTGGTTTACCTCGATGATATACTCATCTACTCCAAGAGCGAGGAAGAACATGCCGAACATCTAAGGCTAGTGTTGAAGAAACTTCGAGAGCATCGCCTTTATGCCAAATTTTCTAAATGTGAATTCTGGTTGTCAGAAGTGACCTATCTGGGTCATGTAATATCTGGTAAAGGTATTGCTGTTAACCCTGAGCGAGTTCAAGCCGTCCTTAATTGGACTCCACCTGAATCGGTCAAGCAAGTTCGGAGTTTTCTGGGCTTAGCGAGCTATTGCCGTCGCTTTGTCGAAAACTTCTCCAAAGTTGCTAAACCTCTAACCGAACTCCTCAAGAAAGATAAAAAGTTCGAGTGGACTCCACAATGTGAGCACAGCTTTCAGGAATTGAAAAGACGCCTGACCTCTGCTCCTGTACTGGTACCGCCAGACTTCTCCAAGGACTTCGTTATCTACTACGACGCCTCGCGACAAGGACTAGGTTGCATTCTCATGCAAGATCGACACGTAATTACTTACGCTTCACGGAAATTGCACCCACATGAGGAGAATTATCCTACCCATGATCTAGAGCTTGCAGCCGTAGTCTATGCACTTAAGACCTGGCGACATTACCTCCTCGGTAATCATTGCGAAATATTCACTGATCACCAAAGTCTGAAGTACATCTTCACCCAACCGGATTTGAATCTCAGGCAAAGACGTTGGGTTGAGTTGATCATAGATTTTGACTTAGGAATAACTTACACCCCAGGGAAAGCTAACGTCATGGCTGATGCGCTAAGTCGTAAATCTTATTGTAACAACCTGATGTTACAACAAAGTCAACCGCTTCTCCATGAAGAATTTCGGAAGCTTAACCTTCACATTATTCCTCAAGGTTTTCTCTCCACCTTGGTGGCGAAACCTGCCCTTACGGATCAGATCATCAAAGCATAGAAGGTAGATCCGGGAATTTCCCGCATCAAGAGAAACATCAAGAAAGGAGTTGCGAATTGTTTCTCCATTGATGATCAAGGGGTCGTATACTTCGGGAATCGACTAGTGGTTCCCAAGGTGCGAAACCTGAGACGATTGATCCTTAAGGAAGCTCATGAATCTCCTCTCACCATTCATCCCGGTAGTACTAAGATGTATCAGGACCTACGCCAGAGGTTCTGGTGGACTAGGATGAAGAGAGAAATTGCTCAGTATATTGCTAATTGCGACGTCTGCCATCGTGTAAAAGCAGAGCATCAACGGCCTGCTGGCACCCTTCAACCCCTAGCCATTCCTGAATGGAAATGGGATAAAATTGGTATGGATTTCATTACCGGTTTTCCCAGGACCAAGAAAGGGAATAATGCTATCTTCGTCGTGGTCGATCGTCTTTCCAAGGTAGCCCATTTCTTACCTGTTCATGAGAGTATAACCGCTAGTCAGTTGGCAGACTTATACGTCTCCCGAATCGTGTCTCTCCATGGTGTTCCTTTGGAAATTAACTCGGATCGAGGAAGTCTTTTCACCTCTCGATTTTGGGAAAGTTTCCAAAATGCTATGGGAACTCGCCTTTCTTTTAGCACCGCTTTCCACCCTCAGTCGAGTGGTCAAGTGGAACGCGTCAACCAGATTCTAGAACACATGCTTCGAGCCTCTGTTATCTCATTCGGAATGGAGTGGGAGAAATGCCTTCCATTTGCCGAATTTGCTTACAACAACAGCTATCAATCTAGCTCGGGTAAAGCCCCTTTTGAAGTTCTCTATGGACGACGGTGTCGAACACCCCTTAACTGGTCAGAAACCGGGGAAAGACAATTCTTTGGCCCGGATATGATTTAGGAAGCAGAAGAGCAAGTTCGCATCGTTCGTGAAAAGTTGAAAACAGCCCAATCTCGTCAAAAGAGTCAATATGACCGAAAACATAAGGCTATGACTTTCGAGGTTGACGAGAAGGCTTACCTTCGGGTTACCCCTCTGAAGGGAACCCATCGTTTCAGTATCAAAGGCAAATTGGCTCCTCGTTACATTGGACCTTTTCGCATTCTCGCTAAACAAGGAGAAGTTGCCTACCAGTTGGAACTACCTCCGCATCTCTCCAGAGTCCACGATGTCTTCCACGTTTCTCAACTCAGGCGTTGCTTCTCGGATCCTATTCGTGGAGTGGACCACGAAACGCTTGATCTCCAAGATAATCTCACATATCGAGAGTACCCCATTCGTATCCTCGATCAGGCCGAGCGTACCACTCGACGTCATAATATCAAGTTTCTCAAAGTTCAATGGTCGCACCATTCTGAGGATGAAGCAACTTGGGAAAGGGAGGATCGTCTTCGACTCGAGTACCCCGCCCTCTTTTCGGAGGAACCCAAATCTCGGGACGAGATTCTTTTGAGTGGGGGTGAGTTGTCACACCCTAGCTAGTTCGTGCATTAGAGTGTTGCATCATGTTTATTCTTTCATCAGACACCTGAAATGGGGATGACAGAACCCCCAGCCCCCTCTGAAACCAACTAGGGTTTACTAAAAAACTTTTTCAATGAACCTGAAATGCCCTTCTAAAATGCCCATCATTTTTGTCTTGGTTCAGAACCTCTGCCAAAAGTGATGCACATTTTCCTAGGTCATCTTAGGGTCTTTGAATTAAATCATAGATATTTGAATTTGGGCATTTAAAATTATATAAAATATTCAGATGCTCAAATATCTCCAAACTAAAATGTTTCATGTTGGAAATAAGCCAACTATGGACCAGGAGTAGTTTGGTGATTTTAGGAGTTGCCTAAGTATTTTTATTAATTCAACAAAGTTGCAGAAGTATTAAAAAACAGAAAACAGAAAAAAAAATAGAAAAACCTTACCTGGCGCCCAGCACCCGGCCCACCTGCCGGCCCAGCCCAGCGCCGCTCCAGCGAGCTGCTTGCCGGCCAGGCAGGCAGGCAGGTGCCCGACGGCGACCGCAGCGCGCGCCACGTAGCTGGCTGCCGCCCTGCTCCACCTCCTCGCCTCGGGGCTGGATGGATGAGCTCCACGCAGCGCCGTGAACCCGCAGGACACCTCCATTCTCCCCCAACCCCTCTCTCTCGCGCTCCCCCGCCATGGTCGCCGCCATCGCCGCCACCCCCTCGCCGTAGCCACACCCTCCATCGACCCCACGCCGTGCCGCCGTGTCCAGCAGCTCCGCTACCCTCCTCTCCTTCGAGCAAGCCGAGCCCCAAGCACTCGCAAGGCCCGAGCCCACCGCATCGACCTCGACCGAACCGCCGTCGCCGGAGATCCCCTTCAACGCCGTCGTCGCTCCGGTCCGTCCCCGGCCGCACCAAGGGCTTCGT
Source organism: Triticum aestivum (assembly GCF_018294505.1). Taxonomy (NCBI): domain Eukaryota; kingdom Viridiplantae; phylum Streptophyta; class Magnoliopsida; order Poales; family Poaceae; genus Triticum; species Triticum aestivum. Next base: position 222,857,988 of record NC_057794.1, on the reverse strand, counting down.
CGAACTCCCCGTGAGCTTAGCCATCTTCCCCTCCCTTCTTTTCTTGCTCCCGAGCCGTGTAGCGACCTCCCGGAGCTCAACCGCACCCACCGCCGCGGAGCTTGTTGCCGACGTGCTCCCGGTCACCCTCCGGCCACTCCACGGTGTCCATCATGCTCACCGCGTCACGTAGCACCTAACTAGCTACTCCCCGCACCTCACCGACCCCTCTTGCGTTAAGTTCGACTTCGGCCGAACCCCGGTGGCCACCAAAGTCGTCGCCGGCGCCAACTCCGGCCACCCCGACCCCAACGGACTCCACCAAGAGCTGCGGCTCGTCCTCAGCTCCACTCCGATGGTCTCCGCGACCCATTTGGTGGCCGAAACGGCCAAAACCACTTCCGCCGCCGCGTCGGGCTCGCCGGCGGCTAAACGCCGGTGCAGCCGACCCGGGTTTGACCATGGGTGGGCCCTGGTTGACTCTCCTGAGTCAATGACAGGTGGGGCCCAGCCCTGTTAACTAATTAGGATTAGTTTAAATTATTTTTAGTTTAACTAATCACACTGACACGCGGGACCCACTGTCAGGTTTGACCCGGACCGTGTCCCGTTGACCTGCTGATGTCACACTGACGTCAGGCTGACGCAGTAATTGATTTTCTGGATTTAATCTAATATAGGAAATTCCAGAATATAGTTTAAACTTCAAAAATTCATAACTTTTAATCTGTAACTCCAAATCAGACAAGTTATATATGAAAAATGATCAGAAAAATCCAATCTATCCATCTGTACTATTTTCATGCATGATGAAACAAGTTAACTTGATGTTTAATGCAGAACAAGGTAAAACACTTTAAAGGGCCATGTATGAGTTTGAAATTTGAATCTTTGGTTCAAATTGGTTCAAACCCTTCTGGTCTTAGTTGCATTAGCCCAACACACTCATATTGCCATGTTTCATGCATGCATCATATTGTTGCACATTGTTTGGTGATGGTTGTGTATCGGTGTTCTTGCGGCAGGTTCTGCCTCCGAGGAGTACCGTGATTACCCTAACGAAGAATCGTATCAGTGCATCGAACCATCAGGCAAGCAACCAAACATTTGATCATATCGATACAATCCCATGTTCTCGCTCCTGCTCTCTTTTACTGCATTAAGACAACACATTTCAAAACTGCTGTGTGCTACGGTAGTTGAACCCACTTCCTCTGCATGACCTGTCATTGCCACAGTAACTAGATGAAACCCACTAGCATGTGTAGGAGTTGATTGAGCCATATATATGTGTTGTTCCTACCTTGCTATGCCTGCTATGCTTAGAGTCGTGTCAGGTCTGGTTCATCTGGGTGATGGGCTAGAGTGAAATGATTATGTCGGTAATGAGAGTGGTGTGGTGAACACGATTTGGTAAAGGTATCGATGAGAGGCCATGTAGGAGTACATGGTGGGTTGTTTCATTAAAGCCGACCTTAAGCACTGAGATCTATATGTGTGATTTAAGAATCAGCTACTACCATGCATTGGGCCCGAAACCAATGGACCCTCTCGGCTTCTTATTCACCCTAGTTCTCCGTCCAGGAGTTGCAAGTAGTTTCTGGTGTTTGTAGCCTACTGGAGGCCGTGGATAGCGCTGACCGTAGGGGTGGGCTGTGATGCGGTAGGTACGTGGCCGGGGATACCGGGCACCCGTTAGGTGTCACGGACCCCTGTACACATCGTTCGGGGCCGTATGGGAAACCTCGGCCGGACTCCTTGCGGATGGAACCTGGATAGGCGATAAACCTGGATTGGAGACTTAGGTGATTAGGTAGGTCGTGGCCGACACCCACGTTGGGCTTCCGCTTGAAGGTTGCCGAGTACATGTCGTGTAAACGACGGTAAGTGGTGAGAGCGTGTATGAAGAAGTACACCCCTGCAGGGTTAACATAATCTATTCGAATAGCCGCGTCCGCGGTAAAGGACTACTTGGTTGCCTATACAGTTCATAGACAAGTAAATGGAAACTACTAAAAGCCTCAAGATAAGTGTGAGTGCCGAGGATGGCTCTTCCGTAGGAAGATGGAGGTGGATCCTCGGTAGTGTATTGAAGTGGTGAGTAGTGGACTCGTGTGCGCAAAACCATTTCAAGTTGAAGTCTCGTAGGATAGCCTAGCCAAGAGTCAGAGCTGGCTTGCTGCAATAACTCCACCAACCCTTCTTGATAATGTGCATGTATGTAGGATCTGATGTAAGTCTTGCTGAGTACCTTTGTACTCATGTTGCTATAATTTACATTTTACAGAAGACGCTGCAACCCCTTCTGATGGGTTCTTCGTAGACGTTGACATCAATGAGTAGGCTAAGGCCCAGGTGGTGACCCTGAGCTTGTGAAGGACCACGTAGTATAGCTAGGCTTCCCAAGCCTCTTTTATTTTACTAGTTGTCTGTACTCAGACAAGTTACTTCCGCCGCTGGTTTGTATGACTGTATGACTTGAATGCTGGGTCGTGTGACCCGTACCTATGTGTATGTTATGTATGGCTCTCTGAGCCTTAAATAAAGTACTTGTGTCGTAGAGTCATGTTGTGATGCCTTGCTGTATTTGCACATATCGAGCATATTGTGTGTATGATTGAAATTCTTGGTATGTGTGGGATGTGACTATCTAGTTGTTTATCTTTAGTAGCCTCTCTTACCGGGAAATGTCTCCTAGTGTTACCACTGAGCCATGGTAGCTTGCTACTGCTCTGGAACACTTAGGCTGGCCGGCATGTGTCCTTCTTCGTTCCTGTGTCTGTCCCTTCGGGGAAATGTCACGCATTGAGTACCGGAGTCCTGTTAGCCCGCTACAGCCCGGTTTACCGGAGTCCTGCTAGCCCAGTGCTACAGCCCGGACCCACTTGCTGATGACCGACACGTTCATTCCTGGGTCATGGATGCCTGTCCCTGTAAGTCTGTGCCACTTTGGATTTACGACTAGCCATGTCAGCCCGGGCTCCTTATCATATGGATGCTAGCGACACTATCATATATGTGTGCCAAAAGGCGCAAACGGTCCCGGGCAAAGGTAAGACAACACCCGTGGGAATACAGTGCGTGAGGCTGCAAAGTGATATGAGGTGTTACATGCTAGACCTATGTGGCATAGAGTCGGGGTCCTGACACACTAAATGCAAGGTAAGTGCAAAAAATGACTTAAATATAGCAGACGAGACCTGAAATGGGCCAGAAAACCAAACCTAGGGTATATACTTGATTGTTTACCGTGAAAAAAATCGAGACAGAACGATGTAGTCACTGACGATTGGAGTCCGAATTGCCGCGTCTCCTTTTGGAAACTATGATCCTTCTATGAGATGCTCCCATTTGGAAGGTGTGAGCACTGAAACTTGTCCAATCTTTACCAAAAAAATTCCATGGGATCCTGAGAGCACGCCAGGGTGACACATCGATTTCATTATTTCCGGACTCTATATGCATTTCCTATAATTAGAATACCAACAAGGCTTACGCCTCTGGCCGCACCCTGTGGCTGAACTGTTTGAATTTTTTCCGTTTCTCGAACAATGAATGAAAACTCCCAAAGTGATGCACAAATGAGCTTGCTATCTAGCACCCACGTGTAGTTGCGACTATTTGAAACGACTCAAATATAGCAAACGATACCTCAAATGCATAAGAAAATCGAACCATAGGGTATAATGGTGATTTCTTACTGTGGAAAACCATTTGGAGGTGAAACAATGAACTCTTGTTTTCATTCAAACGAAATATGTTGTTAGTTCATGTAAATGTTTTCAAATAGCACACGGTTCACTCACGAAAGCTGTGTGGTTGCCTGCCAAACCGTGGCCGATGCCCCCCTTGCTGTGCATGGGATCTGAGTCGTGTGTTCTGACTGGCCAGAACCCAAACCCCACAGATCATACGTCTGCACCATTGGATGCTCCTAGATCAAACGACAATCCTCATCCCTTTTGACAGCAAATGCAGTCCGGCTAGGATTTGATTTATATGCCAAAATGCACGGTAAACGCCAAAAAATGTCTTAAATATAGCACACGAGACCTGAAATGCGCCAGCAAATCAAACCCGTGGTATGATGGTGATTTCTTAACGTGGGAAAAATTTAGAGGGGAAACGATGAACTCACGTCTTCATTTCAAAATTAGTACGTCTTCATTTCAAACGGAATTATTCTCTTTGTGCACATTAGCGCTCAGAGGCAACCGTTTGCACAAGCCTTTTCGTGTGGCGACCGGGGATATTTTTCACCCTTTTCACCTAGGACGCCAACACCCCCCACTGCTCGCCCGCGTTTCACTCAACTAGTGCACCCAATATCCATCGCCAGCTCCCCCTCCCATGGATACAAACAAAAACCCTCTCCGGCGCCGGCGTGCTCACCCCGGCCGTGTGCCCGCTCTTCGGCGCCAGGCCTACCTCCAATGCCATTCCCAACACGTAGATGCCTGCGCCTCACCATCTTCGTTTGCTCGCCAGCCACCCTCGAGCATGTCGATCCTGTAACCCTCGCCTCTCCTGTGGTCTGGCCGGGTTTGCATTAAGAAACCTGTTAGTTACTGCTCTCCATCGCGGTGAGGCATATTTCCTCGCAATCCCTCTTCCTATTTTGTTCCGTATGTTCCCAAATTGGCTATAAAATAACAGAGCGCATATATATGTTCATTATCTACCTTCCTAACTAGTACATATAAGTTGTATTTGTTCCAATAAGTTACTGCAGATTTATAGATCACGGGCGCCCGAGTCACACAAACTTAACAAACGAGCAATACAATTTCTAAATTATGGCATGACATGTTTAGATAGCTTGATACCAAGTTGTTAGTTTTATGATTATCCTCCTTTTCTGAGTTTCGCATGTGTTCTCTGTAGATGCCGAGTAGTAGCGACAGCACTCATGCTTTAGGTGATGTATATTCATCTGATTATGACAACCCTAGGTCTTCAGCAGATGATGAGGGATCAAGTAATCTTGAACGGGATAGAGCTGCAGCAATTACCCTTCCGGTTAGGACACGGAGGAACGCTCCAAGGAAGCCCACACACTAGCCTAAAGGTGTATATGAAGTAACCGAGATCGACTTAAATTCTTGGGATCCAACTAAACCAGATAAAGCAAGCACGAGGTTCAGGAGTGTGTGTGGACTTGTTGGTAGGGCAAGGCTCAACATTATTCTGCCGGGGTTTCGGAAGGCTGACACAGAAACATGGCAAAGGATAGTCCAAGAGATCATGGATCACTTCAACGTTCCAGAGTAGTGGAGAATGGAGGTGGAACACGCTTTCTACTTCTTGAGCTTTGTTGGTTTTTCCCCTGAAGAGGAAAGGGTGATGCAGCAAAGTAGAGATAAGTATTTCCCTCAGTTAGAGAACCAAGGTATCAATCCAGTAGGAGACAACGCACAAGTCACCAATACCTGCACAAACAATCAAACAACTTGCGCCCAACACGATAAAGGGGTTGTCAATCCCTTCATGGTCACTTACAAAGGTGAGATCTGATAGAGATAGATAAAACTAAACAAATGATAAAGTAAATATTTATTGGGTTTTTTGGTTTATAGATCGGAAAGTAAAAGATTGCAAAATAGTAGATCGGAAACTAATATGATGGAAAATAGTAGATCGGAAACTCATATGATGGAAAATAGACCCGAGGGCCATAGGTTTCACTAGTGGCTTCTCTTAAGATAACAAATAATATTGTGGGTGAACAAATTACTGTCGTGCGATTGATTGAAAACCACAAAGTTATGACGATATCTAAGTCAATGATTATGAAATATAGGTATCACGTCTGTGTCAAGTAAACAGAAATGATTCTGCATCTACTACTATTACTCCACACATTGACCGACTCTTGCATGCATCTAGAGTATTAAGTTCGTGAAGAACAGAGTAACGTGTTAAGTAAGATGACATGATGTAGAGGAATAAAATCAAGCAATATGATGTAAACCCCCATCTTTTTATCCTCGATGGAAACAATACAATATGTGCCTTGCTGCCCCTACTGTCACTGGGAAAGGACACCGCAAGATTGAACCCAAAGCTAAGCACTTATCCCATTGCAAGAAAAACCAATCTAGTTGGCGAAACTAAACCGATAGTTCGAAGAGAATTACAAAGATATCAAATCATGCATATAAGAATTCAGAGAAGATTGAAATAATATTCATAGATAAGCTGATCATAAATCCACAATTCATCGGATCTCCACAAACACACTGCAAAAGAAGATTCCATCGGATAGATCTCCAAGAACATCGAGGAGAACATGGTAGAAGCCCTCCGTGATCGAATCCCCCTCCGGTAGGATCCCGAAAAAGGGCCCTAGATGGGATCTCACGGGAACATAATGTTACGGCGGTGGAAAAGTGTTTTCGTGGATGCTTCCGGTGGTTTGGGAATATATGTGAATATATAGGAGGAAGATCTAGGTGAGGGTGGTCACCGAGGGGCCCCCAAGGTAGGGGCACGCCCTCCACCCTTGTGGCCGCCTCGTGGCTCTTCTGACTTGCACTCCAAGTCTCCTATAGGTGTCTTGTGGTCCAATAAAAATCATCGTGAAGGTTTTATTCTGTTTGGACTCTGTTTGGTATTCCTTTTCTGCGAAGCTCAAAAAAAAGGAGAAACAAAAATTGGCACTGGGCTCTAGGTTAATAGGTTAGACCAAAAATAATATAAAATAACATATTAATGCATATAAAACATCCAAAACAGATAATATAATAGCATGGAACAATAAACTATAGATATGTTGGAGATGTATCAAGCATCCCCAAGCTTAATTCCTGCTCGTCCTCGAGTTGGTAAATGATAAAAACATAATTTTTGATGTGGAATGCTACCTAACATATTTATCCAAGTATTTTTTCTTTATTGTGGCATGAATGTTCAGATCCATAAGATTCAAAACAAAAGTTTAATATTGACATAAAAACAATAATACTTCAAGCATACTAACAAGGCAATTATGTCTTCTCAAAATAACATGGCCAAAGAAAGCTTACCCCTACAAAATCATATAGTCTGGCTATGCTCCATTTTCATCACACAAAATATTTAAATCATGCACAACCCCAATGACAAGCCAAGAAATTGTTTCATACTTTTGATGTTCTCAAACTTTTTCAACTTTCACGCAATACATGAGCATGAGCCATGGATATAGCACTATAGGTGGAATAGAATATGTTGGTTATGGAGAAGACAAAAAGAAGGAGATAGTCTCACATCAACTAGGCGTATCAACGGGCTATGGAGATGCCCTTCAATAGATATCAATGTGAGTGAGTAGGGATTGCCATGCAATGGATGCACTAGAGCTATAAGTGTATGGAAGCTCAAAAAGAAACTAAGTGGGTGTGCATCCAACTTGCTTGCTCACGAAGACCTAGGGCAATTTGAGGAAGCCCATCATTGGAATATACAAGCCAAGTTCTATAATGAAATATTCCCACTGGTATATGAAAGTGACAACATAGGAGACTCTCTATCATGAAGATCACGGTGCTACTTTGAAGCACAAGTGTGGTAAAAGGATAGTAACAGTGCCCCTTCTCTCTTTTCTCTCATTTTTTGGGCCTTCTCTCTTTTTTTTGGCGTCTTTTTTTATTTTTTCCGAAGTCTCATTCCGACTTCTGAGGGAATCATAGTCTCCATCATCCTTTCCTCACATGGGACAATGCTCTAATAATGAAGATCGTCACACTTTTATTTACTTACAACTCAAGAATTACAACTCAATACTTAGAAAAAAATACGACTCTATATGAATGCCTCTGGAGGTGTACCGGGACGTGCAATGAATCAAGAGTGACATGTATGAAAGAATTATGAATGGTGGCTTTGCGACAAATACGATGTCAACTACATGATCATGCAAAGCAATACTACAATGATGAAGCGTGTTATAATAAACGGAACGGTGGAAAGTTGCATGGCAATATATCTCGGAATGGCTATGGAAAGGCCGTAATAGGTAGGTATGGTGGCTATTTTGAGGAAGGTATAGGGTGGGCGTATGGTACCGGCGAAAGTTGTGCGGTACTAGAGAGGCTAGCAATGGTGGAAGGGTGAGAGTGCGTATAATCCATGGACTCAACATTAGTCATAAAGAACTCACATACTTATTGCAAAAATCTATTAGTTATCAAAACAAAGTACTACGCCCATGCTCCTAGGGGGATATATTGGTAGGAAAAGACCATCGCACGTCCCCGACCGCCACTCATAAGGAAGACAATCAATAAATAGGTCATGCTCCGACTTCATCACATAACGATTCACCATACGTGCATGCTACGAGAATCACAAACTTTAACACAAGTATTTCTGCAATGCACAATTACTCACTAGCATGACTCTAACATCACCATATTTATATCTCAAAACAATCATAAGGAACAAAACTTATTATAGTATTCAATGCACTTGATATGAAAGTTTTTATTATACCCCTCTTGGGTGTCTATCATATTAGGACTAAATTTGTAAGCAAAGCAAATTACCATGCTGTTTAGGGACTCTCAAAGTAGTATAAGTGAAGCATGAGAGTTCAATAATTTCTATAAAATAAAGCCACCATTGTGCTCTAAAAATATATAAGTGAAGCACTAAAGCGAAATTTCCTAGCTCAAAAGATATAAGTGAAGCACATCGAGTATTCTAGTAAATCATGATGCATGTGTGTCGTCCCTCTCAAAAGGTTTGTACAGCTGATGTCTACTACACAACCTTCTTCTTGTAGACGTTGTTGGGCCTCCAAGTGTAGAGGTTTGTAGGACAGTAGCAAATTTCCCGCAAGTGGATTGTAACATTCAATTTGGAATGTTATACATAGGTCATCCATGCACATCATATTTTATTGCATTTCGTTTCGCAATCCTCGAAATCCTAAGCAACTCAAGGACCCTCAGAGAGAGTTGGGGATTTCCAGGTTTTCATATTTGATTCTTATCAAATAATGAAACGAGGATTTTGATTTTAATAATTTTTCTCTCCGAAAAATATTTCGTATTAAAATATAAGAGAGGAGATAATATGACTTCTCCAAAATAATCGAAATATTGGAGGAAAAATATTAAAATCATTTATTTTGATTTTTTTATTCGATTTTATTTGCATTAGAAAACTTGCACGTTTTCAAAATTGCATTTTAGGGCCAAGAAAATGTTCCTCTCGTTCTAAATATTTTATTTAGACGGTGAAAATTTGTTTTGGCATTTTTAGATTTTTATTTCATTTTCTAGGATTTTATTTCTGGCGGCGAAATTGTTTAAAAAAATCTCCAGCCAACTGGGCCGGAACCAGCCGGGCCGCCGGCCCAAGCCGCCGCCGCCTTCTCGCGCGCGAGCACCGCCGCCGCCGAGCTCGGACTGGAGTCCGAGCCGGACTCCGCCTCCGCCGCGCCTTGCCCCCTCCTCCAAGTCGCCCCTCCCCCTTTATATACGGACCACCCGGCCCCCCGACCACTACACCACCGCTGCCGCTCGCGCTGCCCACAGCTGCCCTCGCC